>NC_086449.1:89683500-89983500 GCF_028390025.1 Pseudophryne corroboree | reverse complement strand
CATTTGTATTTGTGTAGCGGTCCCGTGCATCACGGAGAATCGCCAACTGTATGTGTGTGTGTATGTGTCTGTTGCTCTGCTCCTCTATTAAGTTGTTGAAGGTAGGCACTAGCTATGACCTCCATGGAGATAGCAATACCCATGGCACAGGCCACACCCCCTATTTAGACCACCCCCACCGCAGCGCTTGTCACACCTCCTGCCAAGGCACACAATAGGCCTTTCATAAGTTTCAGCTCCAGGCCCATGTGGACCTTAATCTGGCACTGGGGTAGTTGAGAGGGGGAAGAGGAGATTAAATGATGGTGTGCAAGTGCTTGAGAGGGGGAGGAGGAGAAGGCAGATTGATGGGGGAGGGTGGATGAGAGGGGGAGGATGAATGATAGGGGGAGGGTGGTTGAGAGTGGGAGGATAATTGATGGGGGGAGGGTGGTTGAGAGAGGGAGGATGATTGTTGGGGGGAGTGTGGTTGTGATGGGGAGGATGATTGATGGGGGAGGAGGAGAGGAGGCAGATTGTTGGAGGGAGGGTGGTTGAGATGGGGAGGATGATTGATGGGGGAGGGTGGATGAGAGGGGGAGGCTTCCTGCAGTGCAGCTCCTGCCACCTGCCTTTGTGCTCTGCCTAAAGAGATAGAAACACACAAATATGTAAGTATGATTTGTTAGAAATATATTTTTCAGAAATTATATATACTATTATTTTTTTTTTTTTTTTTTTTGTATTGTATTCTCATGGTACCATTGTGGTTTTTTACATTAAATTTAATATTGTGGTTTCTATACATTTGTGACCTGTTGTTATGTTTTTTTAATTTAAAATTATTAAAAAAATTAAACTAAATTTATTTGTTTCAAAATTGCACAAACATGCAGGAATGTACTGGGCCACAGGAGTATACGGGAGTTCCCCAGTGGCCCACTCTGCCTTGGCCCACCACCTGCAACTCTAGGGATCATGCTCCAGCTTGTGCACTTGAATTATACATAAGACATATGTAAAGTTAGACTACGCAGGACTATGGCCATTTTTATGCATTGCATTTAGTGATGTGCACCGGAAATTTTTCGGGTTTTGTGTTTTGGTTTTGGATTCGGTTCAGCGGCCGTGTTTTGGATTCGGACGCGTTTTGACAAAACCTCCCTGAAATTTTTTTGTCGGATTCGGGTGTGTTTTGGATTCGGGTGTTTTTTTACCAAAAACCCTCAAAAACAGCTTAAATTATAGAATTTGTGGGTCATTTTGATCCCATAGTATTATTAACCTCAATAACCATAATTTCCACTCATTTTCAGTCTATTCTGAACACCTCACAATATTATTTTTAGTCCTAAAATTTGCACCGAGGTCGCTGGATGGCTAAGCTAAGCGACACAAGTGGCCGACACAAACACCTGGCCCATCTAGGAGTGGCACTGCAGTGTCAGGCAGGATGGCACTTCAAAAAAATAGTCCCCAAACAGCACATGATGCAAAGAAAAATGAAAAAAAGAGGTGCAAGATGGAATTGTCCTTGGGCCCTCCCACCCACCCTTATGTTGTATAAACAGGACATGCACACTTTAACGAATCCATCATTTCAGCGACAGGGTCTGCCACACGACTGTGACTGAAATGACTGGTTGGTTTGGGCCCCCACCAAAAAAGAAGCAATCAATCTCTCCTTGCACAAACTGGCTCTACAGAGGCAAGATGTCC
Organism: Pseudophryne corroboree; assembly: GCF_028390025.1. Classification (NCBI taxonomy): domain Eukaryota; kingdom Metazoa; phylum Chordata; class Amphibia; order Anura; family Myobatrachidae; genus Pseudophryne; species Pseudophryne corroboree. The sequence continues at coordinate 89,981,802 of NC_086449.1, read as the reverse complement.
ACCTCATCATCATCCTCCGATTCCTCACCCCTTTCACTGTGTACATCCCCCTCCTCACAGATTATTAATTATTAATTCGTCCCCACTGGAATCCAGCATCTCAGATCCCTGTGTACTTTCTGGAGGCAATTGCTGGTGAATGTATCCACGGAGGAATTGATTATAATTCATTTTGATGAACATCATCTTCTCCACATTTTCTGGAAGTAACCTCGTACGCCGATTGCTGACAAGGTGAGCGGCTGCACTAAACACTCTTTCGGAGTACACACTGGATGGAGGGCAACTTAGATAGAATAAAGCCAGTTTGTGCAAGGGCCTCCAAATTGCCTCTTTTTCCTGCCAGTATACGTACGGACTGTCTGACGTGCCTACTTGGATGCGGTCACTCATATAATCCTCCACCATTCTTTCAATGGTGACAGAATCATATGCAGTGACAGTAGACGATATGTCAGTAATCGTTGGCAGGTCCTTCAGTCCGGACCAGATGTCAGCACTCGCTCCAGACTGCTCTGCATCACCGCCAGCGGGTGGGTTCGGAATTTTTAGCCTTTTCCTCGCACCCCCAGTTGCGGGAGAATGTGAAGGAGGAGCTGTTGACGGGTCACTTTCCGCTTGACTTGACAATTTTCTCACCAGCAGGTCTTTGAACCTCTGCAGACTTGTGTCTGCTGGAAAGAGAGTTACAACGTAGGTTTTAAATCTAGGATCGAGCACGGTGGCCAAAATGTAGTGCTCTGATTTCAACAGATTGACCACCCGTGAATCCTGGTTAAGCGAATTAAGGGCTCCATCCACAAGTCCCACATGCCTAGCGGAATAGCTCTGGTTTAGCGTGTGTGCATTTTTTTGCTGTTCGCACTGTGAGCCAAATTGGCTTGAAACAGCCCTGTTCGTACACAATGTTCTTCCAGATTATTGCCAAAGATTACAATATCTAGTTACACGACAACACTCTTGTATAGCAGGTCACGGAACTTCTCATTAGCGTAGTGCTGGACGACGGCGGACAGTTACTCAAGCCAAAGGGCATAGCGAGGTACTCATAGTGCCCATCCCGGGTGTTGAAAGCTGTCTAACACTTGTTCACCGCTTATATCCGAATCACATTATAGGCATCACCAAAGTCCAATTTAGCCCACTCCTTTAAGCGCAGGTCCACTTTTATACATAGGGAAATCATGACATCTAATTTACAGTACACACCAACCTCAGCATGGCGCACATACTGTAGGTGTTGCTTTCATAATCTTCCTGAAATGTTTTTTTCAAATGTAGGCAAATATGTGCAATATTCCTTAAAAACCACTTCACTGACATGGTCATATTTCATGCAACTGCGCCGTCCCACCCTGTCCCCCCGTTTTTGATGAGGAGATCCGTTCTGCAGATGTGCATAATATAATGTTTAAATATAAAAAAAAAATACTTTTTCAACTTTATTAAATAAAATACATTTTAAAAACAATGTTGTTAACGCTTTTGAAGGGAAAAATCGTCAGTTAAGTGGTTAAAAAAACAAAACCCTAACAACATAAAATGTCTTAGTCTTGTCCAGGGCCCTCAGTGTACATATATACATACTGTATGCATTACTTACATACGTAGCCAGACACACCTTATTATTTTTAGATCATTTCCCAGATCAGCTATGAAGTCACTCTGTCAGCTACACTGCTACAGATGCCTGAGCTCTGAGGGAACCTGCCTTTTTCCGGGAAATGGTTTGTTTTTTTAGAAAGAGAAAATGAAAGGAAGTGCATTCAGGGAATGCAGCGTGTGAGTCTCAGCTTTCCTCATTGGGGTAAATGAGAGTTGATTGCAGCAGCAAATTTGTTAGCAGTTGGGCAAAACCATGGGGGTCATTCCGAGTTGATCGCTATTCGATGCGCATGCAAGTAGCGTTCGCACAGCAGCGAATGGTCTGCACGAGTGCAAATGAACGCCTACCACGTACAACTCAAATGAACAGGCAGCAATACACAAAGGGAGTGTGTGCTCTTGTCCTTCGCATGGTAGCGATGCGTTCGTATGCCTGCAAAACGCATCGATAGTAACACGTAGGCTGTCGTACATGTGCTATTCCTTCGCTGTCTTGCATATGTTTTCGTTACTTTGCAAATATTCGCGCAGTGGTGGGGTTTTTTTTTTTGTGACGTTTTTCAACACATTCCTTTATAAATTAAAACACGAATTAGCCAAATGATTTGTAATGTGATTGAAAAATTAAGTGATCTAACTCTGTAAAAAGACGAGTTTGACAACCTAATTGCACAATAACAATCAGCAATTAAGGCAACAAATATATCATTTTAATATAGTTGTTGGCCTATTTGCTAAATAGCCCAAAATGTAATAATTTTGAATCCCTGACTGACGTACTCTACATTACCCAGTTTACCATATATACTTCATTGTTTGGAAAATGTTAAAATGTGGAGTGATAAAGTAACAAACAATCAGCTCTTCACTGTTATGTTACTGGCTTTTATTTTTTAAAGGTCATTTAGTAGTTTAATGAGTAGTAATTGTTCACTATTCATTGTAACACTTTACAAGTGATGGCACATATATGTTATTTACCTTGACAGAACACAACACACAAAATTTTGTAGGAATCCAAAAATATATATTTTTTTCTTTTTTAAAAAAGAAAAGAAAAATAATTAAAATGCAACAATTGGACAAGCTGCATCATTCCTTCAAGGAGCCCCCTGTAATGCTGCTCCATTCATCCCACCACTCTCCTCAATTCTGCATTGGGATCTCCAACCGCAGCATCTGCGGGATATTTACAAACGTGTGGATGGTAATAGGGTGCAGCGGGGATGGAGAGGGAGGGAGTATTGGCAGGCTGGCAGCTGCGGGGTGGCGGAGTTCTGGCGGCCGGCCATGGGTATGTGTGCATGCAGCGCCTGGGCAGCGCTGCTGCTTTCCTTTCTCGGCCGGCTGCCTTCAATCCATGTCTGTCAGACGATCGGGGTGATGGGCACCAGAGCCGCTCGCCTGCTGTTCATGGGTGGGATAAAGAGAGGGAGAGAGCGGCGGTTGGCGCCTGAATGCTGCACTGCTCTGGAGGTGGGGAGAAGCTGGCTGCTGCTCATGCCGGCTGCGGTGTATATGAGGGTATTACTGTTTGTACACGGGGGGGGGGGGGGGGTATGGGGGTGCTGTGTTCTGTGTAGCACAGGTGGGGGAGGGCAGAGAATAGGGAATTGCCATTATTTCTGATATGGGGAGGGGAGTGAGATGCCACATGCCACCGTGATGGGGGTAACAGATAATACTGTGCCCTCCCTTAAAATGATGGCGGTCATAGGGACCTCACCAGAGCCGCACCAAAGGCCTCCTCTCCACACTGCAACCGTGCATGCTCTCCTCCGCAACGCCGCCGCTCAGGGCATTCTCCTCCGCACCGCCACTGCCCAGAGCCTTCTCCGCACCGCTGCCGCCCATGGCCTTCTAACCGCCACCAACTACAGCCTCTGTACCGCTGCCAACCACAGACCCCTCCCCACCTCCGCTGCTCACTAGGTAATGTTACCCTGCTTCCCTATGTCCCTCTGTCACTCTCTGTCACTGCTGTCACTTTCTCTGTCACTACTGTCACTCTCTCTGTCCCTCTCCCTTTCACTGCTGTCACTCTCTGTCACTGCTGTCATTCTCCCTGTCACTACTGTCACTCTCTCTGTCCCTCTGTCACTGCTGTCACTCTGTCCCTCTGTCACTGCTGTCACTCTCCCTGTCCCTCTGTCACTCTCTCTATCCCTCCGTCACTGCTGTCACTCTCCCTGTCCCTCTGTCACTCTCTCTATCCCTCCGTCACTGCTGTCACTCTCCCTGTCCCTTTGTCACTCTCCCTGTCCCTCTGTCACTCTCCCTGTCACTGCTGTCACTCTCTCTGTCACTACTGCCACTTTCCCTGTCCCTCTGTCCTTCTCTCTGTCACTGCTGTCACTCTCCCTGCCCCTCTGTCACTACTGTCACTCTCTCTGTCCCTCTGTCACTGCTGTCACTCTCCCTGTCCCTCTGTCACTCTCTCTATCCCTCCGTCACTGCTGTCACTCTCCCTGTCCCTCTGTCACTTTCCCTGTCCCTCTGTCACTCTCCCTGTCACTGCTGTCACTCTCTCTGTCACTGCTGCCACTTTCCCTGTCCCTCTGTCCCTCTTTCTGTCACTGCTGTCACTCTCCCTGCCCCTCTGTCACTGTTGTCACTCTCCCTGTCCCTCTGTCACTCTCCCTGTCCCTCTGTCACTCTACCTGTCCCTCTGTCACTCTCTCTGTTCCACTGTCACTGCTGTCACTCTCCCTGTGCCTGACGTCAATCTCTCTGTCACTCTCCCTGTCCCTGCTGTCACTCTTCCTGTCCCTGAATTTTGGATCATACTGTGTGGCATAATGTGAATTTTGGATCATACCGTGTGGCATATTGTGAATTTTGGGTCATTCTGTGTGGCATAATGTGAATTTTGGCTAATACTGTGTGATATAATGTGAATTTTGGCTAATACTGTGTGGCATAATGTGAATTTTGGATCATTCCGTGGGAATTTAGGGTCATATTGTGTGGCATAATGTGTATTTTGTCTCGTTCCGTGTGACATAATGTGTAAGGGGCACCAGTACTAGATAGTATAAGGGGGCCTAATATTGTGGTGCGTAATGTGTATAAGGGGTATATGGTGTGGTACACTACACTTATGGACATGCCCCCTTTTAAGTGGCCACAACCTTCACTATACCATACCCCAACTTCACAATTTCCACTTCGACCATTATATATTGAGAGAAAGAGAGAGAGAGAGAGAGAGAGAGAGAGAGAGATAGGTCCTAATTCAGAGCTGGTCACACGCAGGCTGTTTTTTGCAGTGCTGCGACCAGGTAATTGCCGCCTACAGGGGAGGGAGGAATTGCTGTGCAGGGGTGCGATGGACTGTGCAGTGAGCTGCACAAAGAAAAGTTTGTGCAGTTTCTGCACAGCCCAGGACTTACTCAGCCGCTGCGAAGATCCTGGATCGAGATGACGTCAGGAACCCTCCCTGGAAACAGCCGGGCACGCCTGTGATTTCCTGGACACTCCCAGAAAACGCTAGATTCATCGCTGCCCGGCGACTCCCGTTGCTGGCCAGCGCCACGCCTGTGCATTGCAGACCGCACGCATGCGCTGTTCAGACCCGATCACACGGCTGCGTTCGATCGGGTCTGAATGACCCCCATAGATCTATATATACACCTACAGTATATATATATATATATATATATATACAGAGCAGTTCGTTACCGGCACTCCACCTTAACCTGTATTGCCTCCGGTGCCCTTCAGCCATTTAAGCATATACATTACATACTATTTCGTAATGGCGGCACTCCAAGAGGACTTTCACTCAATAGGAAATGAAGAGACAAACACCCCTGTCCAGTGTTAACGTTTCAGTCTTATTGACTTTCGTCAGAACGAAAGTAAATAAGACTGAAACGTTAACACTGGACAGGGGCGTTTGTCTCTTCATTTCCTAGTGAGTGAAAGTCCTCTTGGAGTGCCGCCATAATGATATAATATATATATATATATATACACACACACACACACACACACACACACACACACACACACACACACACACACACACACACACATTGGATCCAGCTCTGAATCAGGCCCATTATGTGTGTATGTGAGCATACATTCCTGTAGGAATGTAGTGCCGACACTTGAGATACAGAAGGGAGAAACCTATTTATCACTATCTGGAGATGGAGATAAGTTTGTTAAAAAAAAAAAAAAAAAAGATACATTATCTCTTCTCCAGTTTATATAAATATGGTCAGGAGATGGGTAATGGGCCCTACACACTGCGCGATCTGCCTGATGGCGGATACGGGCAACAGGTGACCCGGTGGCGGGGGGCAGTGATGGGGGGAGTGAAGTTTCTTCACTCCCCCGTCACTCGGTTCCATAGCAGTTCAGGCAAATATGGACAAGATCGTCCATATTGGCCTGCATGCACAGCCGACGGGGCACCAATGGTGAACGAGTGCGGGGCCGCGCATCATTCATCGCTGGTGCCTCCACACTGAAAGATGTGAATGGTATCTCGTTCATTAATGACGAGATCGTTCATTTCTTTCAGTATTATCGACCAGTGTGTAGGGCCCATTAGGTATGAGTGACCGGCATTCAGGATATTTCGATATGGCCGGCAGGGGAAGGGGGAAGCACAATGAAGCTGCGCTCGACACAGGTTCTATTCCGACTCTATGGGTGTCGTGAATGCCCACGAGTGGGAATAGTCCCTGTTGGTCGGCATGCCGACTGGCGGTCTATTGTGTGTGCAGGATCCTGGCAGTCTCCCCTTGATCCCCTTTGCTGAGAGGACACTTCCCATATTGCATTGGATCAACGTGACCATCTATTGGGAATAGTTATCTGTGGCAAGCAAAGTAAGACTCCAGGCCCAAAGTGTGGTGAGGGTACAACTGAGCCAAAAAAACAGTAAATAACTTAGAACATAGATTGGAGAAAAAATAAAAATGCTGTAACGGCATAAGACAACCTCCGCCCTCACCTGATGTCACATCCGGGTTCTTATGGCGATGGAGATATAGAATCTACCCACACTAATGCATCTATAGGCTAGGAGGGGAGGGGACACAATGATGCACATACTGTTAAGGACACACTCCTTTTCAGTGGCCATGCCCCCTAGTGCGCGTAACAGTACTCCCATTTCTTTTCACATACCCTCACTTCAAAATTCCCACTTCGACTACCAGTGGGGTGATTCTCCCGAAAGTTATCATAAAGTCGCGTGCATCACATGCTTTAAAAAATGTTTTCCTTTTAAACTGGTCTGTTAAGAAATTATTGTCATATGAAAACTTAATTGCTTAGTAGCAATGCCTTACCCTATATCTTAAGACTGACTATAATCTTGGTATTTTGGAGAAGTATGTCATTTGTATTTGTGTAGCGGTCCCGTGCATCACGGAGAATCGCCAACTGTATATATGTGTGTATGTGTCTGTTGCTCTGCTCCTCTATTAAGTTGTTGAAGGTAGGCACTAGCTATGACCTCCATGGAGATAGCAATACCCATGGCACAGGCCACACCCCCTATTTAGACCACCCCCACCACAGCGCTTGTCACACCTCCTGCCAAGGCACACAATAGGCCTTTCATAAATTTCAGCTCCAGGCCCATGTGGACCTTAATCTGGCACTGGGGTAGTTGAGAGGGGAAAGAGGAGATTGAATGATGGTGTTCAAGTGCTTGAGAGGGGGAGGAGGAGAAGGCAGATTGATGGGGGAGGGTGGATGAGAGGGGGAGGATGAATGATAGGGGGAGGGTGGTTGAGAGTGGGAGGATAATTGTTGGGGGGAGGGTGGTTGAGAGAGGGAGGATGATTGTTGGGGGGAGCGTGGTTGTGATGGGGAGGATGATTGATGGGGGAGGAGGAGAGGAGGCAGATTGTTGGAGGGAGGGTGGTTGAGATGGGGAGGATGATTGATGGGGGAGGGTGGATGAGAGGGGGAGGCTTCCTGCAGTGCAGCTCCTGCCACCTGCCTTTGTGCTCTGCCTAAAGAGATAGAAACACACAAATATGTAAGTATGATTTGTTAGAAATATATTTTTCAGAAATTAAATATACTATTTATTTATTTATTATTATTTTTTTGTATTGTATTCTCATATGGTACCATTGTGGTTTTTTACATTAAATTTAATATTGTGGTTTCTATACATTTGTGACCTGTTGTTATGTTTTTTTAATTTAAAATTATTAAAAAAATTAAACTAAATTTATTTGTTTCAAAATTGCACAAACATGCAGGAATGTACTGGGCCACAGGAGTATACGGGAGTTCCCCAGTGGCCCACTCTGCCTTGGCCCACCACCTGCAACTCTAGGGATCATGCTCCAGCTTGTGCACTTGAATTATACATAAGACATATGTAAAGTTAGACTACGCAGGACTATGGCCATTTTTATGCATTGCATTTAGTGATGTGCACCGGAAATTTTTCGGGTTTTGTGTTTTGGTTTTGGATTCGGTTCAGCGGCCGTGTTTTGGATTCGGACGCGTTTTGACAAAACCTCCCTGAAATTTTTTTGTCGGATTCGGGTGTGTTTTGGATTCGGGTGTTTTTTTACAAAAAACCCTCAAAAACAGCTTAAATTATAGAATTTGTGGGTCATTTTGATCCCATAGTATTATTAACCTCAATAACCATAATTTCCACTCATTTTCAGTCTATTCTGAACACCTCACAATATTATTTTTAGTCCTAAAATTTGCACCGAGGTCGCTGGATGGCTAAGCTAAGCGACACAAGTGGCCGACACAAACACCTGGCCCATCTAGGAGTGGCACTGCAGTGTCAGGCAGGATGGCACTTCAAAAAAATAGTCCCCAAACAGCACATGATGCAAAGAAAAAAAGAGGTGCACCAAGGTCGCTGTGTGACTAAGCTAAGCGACACAAGTGGCCGACACAAACACCTGGCCCATCTAGGAGTGGTACTGCAGTGTCAGGCAGGATGGCACTTCAAAAAAATAGTCCCCAAACAGCACATGATGCAAAGAAAAAAAGAGGTGCACCAAGGTAGCTGTGTGACTAAGCTAAGCGACACAAGTGGCCGACACAAACACCTGGCCCATCTAGGAGTGGCACTGCAGTGTCAGGCAGGATGGCACTTCAAAAAAATAGTCCCCAAACAGCACATGATGCAAAGAAAAATGAAAAAAAGAGGTGCAAGATGGAATTGTCCTTGGGCCCTCCCACCCACCCTTATGTTGTATAAACAGGACATGCACACTTTAACGAATCCATCATTTCAGCGACAGGGTCTGCCACACGACTGTGACTGAAATGACTGGTTGGTTTGGGCCCCCACCAAAAAAGAAGCAATCAATCTCTCCTTGCACAAACTGGCTCTACAGAGGCAAGATGTCCACCTCATCATCATCCTCCGATTCCTCACCCCTTTCACTGTGTACATCCCCCTCCTCACAGATTATTAATTATTAATTCGTCCCCACTGGAATCCAGCATCTCAGATCCCTGTGTACTTTCTGGAGGCAATTGCTGGTGAATGTCTCCACGGAGGAATTGATTATAATTCATTTTGATGAACATCATCTTCTCCACATTTTCTGGAAGTAACCTCGTACGCTGATTGCTGACAAGGTGAGCGGCTGCACTAAACACTCTTTCGGAGTACACACTGGATGGAGGGCAACTTAGATAGAATAAAGCCAGTTTGTGCAAGGGCCTCCAAATTGCCTCTTTTTCCTGCCAGTATACGTACGGACTGTCTGACGTGCCTACTTGGATGCGGTCACTCATATAATCCTCCACCATTCTTTCAATGGTGACAGAATCATATGCAGTGACAGTAGACGATATGTCAGTAATCGTTGGCAGGTCCTTCAGTCCGGACCAGATGTCAGCACTCGCTCCAGACTGCTCTGCATCACCGCCAGCGGGTGGGTTCGGAATTTTTAGCCTTTTCCTCGCACCCCCAGTTGCGGGAGAATGTGAAGGAGGAGCTGTTGACGGGTCACTTTCCGCTTGACTTGACAATTTTCTCACCAGCAGGTCTTTGAACCTCTGCAGACTTGTGTCTGCTGGAAAGAGAGTTACAACGTAGGTTTTAAATCTAGGATCGAGCACGGTGGCCAAAATGTAGTGCTCTGATTTCAACAGATTGACCACCCGTGAATCCTGGTTAAGCGAATTAAGGGCTCCATCCACAAGTCCCACATGCCTAGCGGAATAGCTCTGGTTTAGCGTGTGTGCATTTTTTTGCTGTTCGCACTGTGAGCCAAATTGGCTTGAAACAGCCCTGTTCGTACACAATGTTCTTCCAGATTATTGCCAAAGATTACAATATCTAGTTACACGACTACACTCTTGTATAGCAGGTCACGGAACTTCTCATTAGCGTAGTGCTGGACGACGGCGGACAGTTACTCAAGCCAAAGGGCATAGCGAGGTACTCATAGTGCCCATCCCGGGTGTTGAAAGCTGTCTAACACTTGTTCACCGCTTATATCCGAATCACATTATAGGCATCACCAAAGTCCAATTTAGCCCACTCCTTTAAGCGCAGGTCCACTTTTATACATAGGGAAATCATGACATCTAATTTACAGTACACACCAACCTCAGCATGGCGCACATACTGTAGGTGTTGCTTTCATAATCTTCCTGAAATGTTTTTTTCAAATGTAGGCAAATATGTGCAATATTCCTTAAAAACCACTTCACTGACATGGTCATATTTCATGCAACTGCGCCGTCCCACCCTGTCCCCCCGTTTTTGATGAGGAGATCCGTTCTGCAGATGTGCATAATATAATGTTTAAATATAAAAAAAAAAATACTTTTTCAACTTTATTAAATAAAATACATTTTAAAAACAATGTTGTTAACGCTTTTGAAGGGAAAAATCGTCAGTTAAGTGGTTAAAAAAACAAAACCCTAACAACATAAAATGTCTTAGTCTTGTCCAGGGCCCTCAGTGTACATATATACATACTGTATGCATTACTTACATACGTAGCCAGACACACCTTATTATTTTTAGATCATTTCCCAGGTCAGCTATGAAGTCACTCTGTCAGCTACACTGCTACAGATGCCTGAGCTCTGAGGGAACCTGCCTTTTTCCGGGAAATGGTTTGTTTTTTTAGAAAGAGAAAATGAAAGGAAGTGCATTCAGGGAATGCAGCATGTGAGTCTCAGCTTTCCTCATTGGGGTAAATGAGAGTTGATTGCAGCAGCAAATTTGTTAGCAGTTGGGCAAAACCATGGGGGTCATTCCGAGTTGATCGCTATTCGATGCGCATGCAAGTAGCGTTCGCACAGCAGCGAATGGTCTGCACGAGTGCAAATGAACGCCTACCACGTACAACTCAAATGAACAGGCAGCAATACACAAAGGGAGTGTGTGCTCTTGTCCTTCGCATGGTAGCGATGCGTTCGTATGCCTGCAAAACGCATCGATAGTAACACGTAGACTGTCGTACATGTGCTATTCCTTCGCTGTCTTGCATATGTTTTCGTTACTTTGCAAATATTCGCGCAGTGGTGGGTTTTTTTTTGTGACGTTTTTCAACACATTCCTTTATAAATTAAAACACGAATTAGCCAAATGATTTGTAATGTGATTGAAAAATTAAGTGATCAAACTCTGTAAAAAGACGAGTTTGACAACCTAATTGCACAATAACAATCAGCAATTAAGGCAACAAATATATCATTTTAATATAGTTGTTGGCCTATTTGCTAAATAGCCCAAAATGTAATAATTTTGAATCCCTGACTGACGTACTCTACATTACCCAGTTTACCATATATGCTTCATTGTTTGGAAAATGTTAAAATGCGGAGTGATAAAGTAACAAACAATCAGCTCTTCACTGTTATGTTACTGGCTTTTATTTTTTAAAGGTCATTTAGTAGTTTAATGACTAGTAATTGTTCACTATTCATTGTAACACTTTACAAGTGATGGCACATATATGTTATTTACCTTGACAGAACACAACACACAAAATTTTGTAGGAATCCAAAAATATATATTTTTTTCTTTTTTTTTTAAAGAAAAATTATTAATGCAACAATTGGACAAGCTGCATCATTCCTTCAAGGAGCCCCCTGTAATGCTGCTCCATTCATCCCACCACTCTCCTCAATTCTGCATTGGGATCCCCAACAGCAGCATCTGTAATGAATGTTTGAAAAAAAATACAAAATTAATTTCACACATTACGCAATATAAAAGAAAGGCACAAAGCACACTTCAACAGCTCACTAGCTACAGTAGGTCAGGGATAGTGAACATTTGGCCCTCCAGCTGTTGATGAACTATACATACCAGCATGGCCTGCAACTGTTTTTAAAAATTGCCATGCTAAATCTATAGCAGGGCATGCTGACATGTGTAGTTCGGCCACATCTGGAATGGCAAAGGTTCACCATTTCAGGTGTAGGTCCAGGCTCAGCAAACTGCGTCTTTACATCTGCTGTGGAACTACATATCCAAGCATGTCCTGCCTCAGTGATAGCATGCCTTAATCCATAAACTGTGACAGGGAATGTTGGAATGTGTTTTCGCACAGCTGTTGCAGGGATACAGTGTGAAAACACATGTTGTTGTATCTACATTTAAACCAACTTACAAAAACCTTTTTCTTGTAGAAATGACTTACTCTCCACCATCGCCGGAAGAGCACCCTCAACTTCCTCCGGGGCCTCAGCTGCCCACTCTCCTGTATTATTTTGGATGGGGAAGGGTCTTGAAAGTGTGTGTGTGGGAGGGGGGGGTAGTTTGGATGGGGAAGGGGTTTGGAAGGATGTTGGAGGTTGGATGGGGGAAGGAGGAACTGATTGGGAAGGTGTGGGAATGTCCAGGGTGTTTGGATTGGGGGAGGGTGGTTCAGGGCCGGATTAACAATGGGGCGGATGGAGCTGCAGCTCCAGGCCCCCCAGTGAAAAGAGGCCCAACCGACCGCCACAGTAAACGCCGGCATTACAATGAGTCACTTTGACTCATTGTATGCCGTCATCAAAAGCCCTGCACCCGCCGTCACACAGTGCCCCAGTCTGCACATTCAAGTCCCGGCTTGCGGTCAGAGCATGAGGAGGAGCCGCTCTCCCTTTTCCTCTCGTCCGCCTCCTCCCCCCAGCCTATTAGCGTAGTGATGCTGTTCTGTGTTGAGTGACGTGGGGGGGGGGGGGGGGGAGCCGTCCTCCCCACTACTTTCAGTTCCTTCCCCAAGACTTAGAGGGATATTTACAAACGTGTGGGTGGTAATAGGGTGCAGCGGGGATGGAGAGAGAGGGAGTACTGTTTGTACACGGGGGGGGAATGGGAATTGCCATTATTTCTGATATGGGGAGGGGAGTGAGATGCCACATGCCACTGTGATGGGGGGGGTAACAGATAATACTGTGCCGTCCCTTAAAATGATGGCGGTCATAGGGACCTCACCAGAGCTGCACCAAAGGCCTCCTCTCCACACTGCAACCGTGCATACTCTCCTCCGCAACGCCGCCCGTCAGGGCCTTCTCCTCCGCACTGCCGCTGCCTAGGGCCTTCTCCGCACCGCCACTGCCCAGAGCCTTCTCCGCACCACTGCCGCCCATGGCCTTCTCACCGCCACCAACTACAGCCTCTGTATCGCTGCCAACCACAGACCCCTCCCCACCTCCGCTGCTCACTAGGTAATGTTACCCTGCTTCCCTATGTCCCTCTGTCACTCTCTGTCACTGCTGTCACTTTCTCTGTCACTGCTGTCACTTTCTCTGTCCCTCTCCCTGTCACTCTCTGTCACTGCTGTCATTCTCCCTCTCACTACTGTCACTCTCTCTGTCCCTCTGTCACTGCTGTCACTCTCCCTGTCCCTCTGTCACTGCTGTCTCTATCCCTCCGTCACTGCTGTCACTCTCCCTGTCCCTCTGTTACTCTCCCTGTCCCTCTGTCACTCTCCCTGTCACTGCTGTCACTCTCTCTGTGACTGCTGCCACTCTCCCTGTCCCTCTCTCTCTGTCACTGCTGTCACTCTCCCTGCCCCTCTGTCACTGCTGTCACTCTCCCTGTCCCTCCGTCACTCTCCCTGTCCCTCTGTCACTCTCCCTGTCACTGCTGTCACTCTCTCTGTCACTGCTGCCACTCTCCCTGTCCCTCTGTCCCTCTCTCTGTCACTGCTGTAATTCTCCCTGCCCCTCTGTCACTACTGTCACTCTCCCTGTCCCTCTGTCACTCTCCCTGTCACTGCTGTCACTCTACCTGTCCCTCTGTCCCTCTCTCTGTCACTGCTGTAATTCTCCCTGCCCCTCTGTCACTGCTGTCACTCTCCCTGTCCCTCTGTCACTCTCCCTGTCACTGCTGTCACTCTACCTGTCCCTCTCTCTGTCACTGCTGTCACTCTCCCTGCCCCTCTGTCACTGCTGTCACTCTCCCTGTCCCTCTGTCACTCTCCCTGTCACTGCTGTCACTCTACCTGTCCCTCTGTCCCTCTCTCTGTCACTGCTGTCACTCTCCCTGCCCCTCTGTCACTGCTGTCACTCTCCCTGTCCCTCTGTCACTCTCCCTGTCCCTCTGTCACTCTCTCTGTTCCACTGTCACTGCTGTCACTCTCCCTGTCCCTCTGTCACTCTCCCTGTCCCTCTGTCACTCTCCCTGTCCCTCTGTCACTCTCTCTGTTCCACTGTCACTGCTGTCACTCTCCCTGTCCCTCTCTCTGTCACTGCTGCCACTCTCCCTGTCCCTCTGTCACTCTCTCTATCCCGCCGTCACTGCTGTCACTCTCCCTGTCCCTCTGTCACTCTCCCTGTCACTGCTGTCACTCTCCCTGTCACTGCTGCCACTCTCCCTGTCCCTCTGTCCCTCTCTCTCTGTCACTGCTGTCACTCTCCCTGTCCCTCTGTCCCTCTCTCCCTGTCACTGCTGTCACTCTCCCTATCACTGCTGCCACTCTCCCTGTCCCTCTGTCACTCTCTCTATCCCTCCGTCACTGCTGTCACTCTCCCTGTCCTTCTGTTACTCTCCCTGTCCCTCTGTCACTCTCCCTGTCACTGCTGTCACTCTCCCTGTCACTGCTGCCACTCTCTCTGTGACTGCTGCCACTCTCTCTCTGTCACTGCTGTCACTCTCCCTGCCCCTCTGTCACTGCTGTCACTCTCCCTGTCCCTCTGTCACTCTCCCTGTCCCTCTGTCACTCTCTCTGTTCCACTGTCACTGCTGTCACTCTCCCTGTCCCTCTGTCACTCTCTCTGTTCCACAGTCACTGCTGTCACTCTCCCTGTCCCTCTCTCTGTCACTGCTGCCACTCTCCCTGTCCCTCTGTCACTCTCTCTATCCCTCCGTCACTGCTGTCACTCTCCCTGTCCCTCTGTCACTCTCCCTGTCCCTCTGTCACTCTCCCTGTCACTGCTGTCTCTCTCCCTGTCACTGCTGCCACTCTCCCTGTCCCTCTGTCCCTCTCTCTCTGTCACTGCTGTCACTCTCTCTATCCCTCCGTCACTGCTGTCACTCTCCCTGTCCTTCTGTTACTCTCCCTGTCCCTCTGTCACTCTCCCTGTCACTGCTGTCACTCTCCCTGTCACTGCTGTCACTCTCTCTGTGACTGCTGCCACTCTCCCTGTCCCTCTGTCCCTCTCTCTCTGTCACTGCTGTCACTCTCCTTGTCCCTCTGTCACTCTCCCTGTCACTGCTGTCACTCTCCCTGTCCCTCTCTCTGTCACTGCTGTCACTCTCCCTGTCCCTCTGTCACTCTACCTGTCCCTCTGTCACTCTCTCTGTTCCACTGTCACTGCTGTCACTCTCCCTGTCCCTGAATTTTGGATCATACTGTGTGGCATAATGTGAATTTTGGATCATACCGTGTGGCATAATGTGAATTTTGGATCATACCGTGTGGCATAATGTGAATTTTGGATCATACCCTGTGGCATATTGTGAATTTTGGGTCATTCTGTGTGGCATAATGTGAATTTTGGCTAATACTGTGTGATATAATGTGAATTTTGGCTAATACTGTGTGATATAATGGGAATTTTGGCTCATATTGTGTGGCATAATGTGTATTTTGGCTCGTTCCGTGTGACATAATGTGTAAGGGGCACCAGTACTAGATAGTATAAGGGGGCCTACTATTGTGGTGCGTAATGTGTATAAGGGGTATATGGTGTGGTACACTACACTTATGGACATGCCCCCTTTTAAGTGGCCACAACCTTCACTATACCATACCCCAACTTCAAAATTTCCACTTCGACCACTATATATTGAGAGAGAGAGAGAGAGAGAGAGAGAGAGAGAGATAGGTCCTAATTCAGAGCTGGTCACATGCAGGCTGTTTTTTGCAGTGCTGCGACCAGGTAATTGCCGCCTACAGGGGAGGGGGGAATTGCTGTGCAGGGGTGCGATGGACTGTGCAGTGAGCTGCACAAAGAAAAGTTTGTGCAGTTTCTGCACAGCCCAGGACTTACTCAGCCGCTGCGAAGATCCTGGATCGAGATGACGTCAGGAACCATCCCTGGAAACAGCCGGGCACGCCTGCGATTTCCTGGACACTCCCAGAAAACGTTAGATTCATCGCTGCCCGGCGACTCCCGTTGCTGGCCAGCGACGCGCCTGTGCATTGCAGACCGCACGCATGCGCTGTTCAGACCCGATCACACGGCTGCGTGCGATCGGGTCTGAATAACCCCCATAGATCTATATATACACCTACAGTATATATATATTAATATATACAGGTTGATTATCCCTTATCCAAAATGCTGGGACCAGAGGTATTTTGGATATGGGATATTTCCGTATTTTGGAATAATTGCATAACATAATGAGATATCATGGCGATGGGACCTAAATCTAAGCAAAGAATGCATTTATGTTTCATATACACCTTATACACACAGCCTGAAGGTCATTTAATACAAGGGCCCTCATTCCGAGTTGATCGCTCGCAAGGCGATTTTAACAGAGTTACACACGCTAAGCCGCCGCCTACTGGGAGTGAATCTTAGCTTCTTAAAATTGCGACCGATGTATTCGCAATATTGCGATTACTAACTACTTAGCAGTTTCAGAGTAGCTTCAGACTTACTCTGCCTGTGCGATCAGTTCAGTGCTTGTCGTTCCTGTTTTGACGTCACAAACACACCCAGCGTTCGCCCAGACACTCCCCCGTTTCCCCGGCCACTCCTGCGTTTTTTCCGGAAACGGTAGCGTTTTTTCCCGCACGCCCATAAAACGGCCTGTTTCCGCCCAGTAACACCCATTTCCTGTCAATCACATTACGATCGCCGGAGCGATGAAAAAGCAGTGAGTAAAAATACTATCTCCATTGTAAAATTACTTGGCGCAGTCGCAGTGCGAATATTGCGCATGCGTACTAAGCGGAATTTCACTGCGATGCAATGAAAAATACCGAGCGATCAACTCGGAATGAGGGCCAATATTTTTTAATAACTTTGTGTATTAAACAAAATTTGTGTACATTGAGCCATCAGAAAACAAAGGTTTCACTATCTCACTATCACTCAAAAAAGTCCGTATTTCGGAATATTCCGTATTTCGGAATATTTGGATATGGGATACTCAACCTGTATATATATATATACAGAGCAGTTCATTACCGGCACTCCACCTTAACCTGTATTGCCTCCGGTGCCCTTCAGCCATTTAAGCATATACATACTATTTTGTTACGGCGGCACTCCAAGAGGACTTTCACTCAATAGGAAATGAAGAGACAAACACCCCTGTCCAGTGTTAACGTTTCAGTCTTATTGACTTTCGTTAGAACGAAATTCAATAAGACTGAAACGTTAACACTGGACAGGGGCGTTTGTCTCTTCATTTCCTATTGAGTGAAAGTCCTCTTGGAGTGCCGCCATAACGAAATAGTATATATATATATATATATACACACACACACACACACACACACACACACACACACACACACACACATTGGATCCAGCTCTGAATCAGGCCCATTATGTGTGTATGTGAGCATACATTCCTGTAGGAATGTAGTGCCGACACTTGAGATACAGAAGGGAGAAACCTATTTATCACTATCTGGAGATGGAGATAAGTTTGTTAAAAAAAAAAAAAAAAAAAGATACATTATCTCTTCTCCAGTTTATATAATATGGTCAGGAGATGGGTTATGGGCCCTACACACTGCGCGATCTGCCTGATGGCGGATACGGGCAACAGGTGACCCGGTGGCGGGGGGCAGTGATGGGGGGAGTGAAGTTTCTTCACTCCCCCGTCACTCGGCTCCTTAGCAGTTCAGGCAAATATGGACAAGATCGTCCATATTGGTCTGCAAGCACAGCCGACGGGGCACCAATGGTGAACGAGTGCGGGGCCGCGCATCATTCATCGCTGGTGCCTCCACACTGAAAGATGTGAATGGTATCTCGTTCATTAATGACGAGATCGTTCATTTCTTTCAGTATTATCGACCAGTGTGTAGGGCCCATTAGGTATGAGTGACCGGCATTCAGGATATTTCGATATGGCCGGCAGGGGAAGGGGGAAGCATAATGAAGCTGCGCTCGACACAGGTTCTATTCCGACTCTATGGGTGTCGTGAATGCCCACGAGTGGGAATAGTCCCTGTTGGTCGGCATGCCGACTGGCGGTCTATTGTGTGTGCAGGATCCTGGCAGTCTCCCCTTGATCCCCTTTGCTGAGAGGACACTTCCCATATTGCATTGGATCAACGTGACCATCTGTTGGGAATAGTAATCTGTGGCAAGCAAAGTAAGACTCCAGGCCCAAAGTGTGGTGAGGGTACAACTGAGCCAAAAAAACAGTAAATAACTTGGAACCTAGATTGGAGAAAAAATAAAAATGCTGTAACGGCATAAGACAACCTCCGCCCTCACCTGATGTCACATCCGGGTTCTTATGGCGATGGAGATATAGATTCTACCCACACTAATGCATCTACAGGCTAGGAGGGGAGGGGACACAATGATGCACATACTGTTAAGGACACACTCCTTTTCAGTGGCCATGCCCCCTAGTGCGCGTAACAGTACTCCCATTTATTTTCACATACCCTCACTTCAAAATTCCCACTTCGACGACCAGTGGGGTGATTCTCCCGAAAATTAGCATAAAGTCGCGTGCATCACATGCTTTAAAAAATGTTTTCCTTTTAAACTGGTCTGTTAAGAAATTATTGTCATATGAAAACTTAATTGCTTAGTAGCAATGCCTTACCCTATATCTTAAGACTGACTAGAATCTTGGTATTTTGGAGAAGTATGTCATTTGTATTTGTGTAGCGGTCCCGTGCATCACGGAGAATCGCCAACTGTATGTGTGTGTGTATGTGTCTGTTGCTCTGCTCCTCTATTAAGTTGTTGAAGGTAGGCACTAGCTATGACCTCCATGGAGATAGCCACACCCATGGCACAGGCCACACCCCCTATTTAGACCACCCCCACCGCAGCGCTTGTCACACATCCTGCCAAGGCACACAATAGGCCTTTCATAAGTTTCAGCTCCAGGCCCATGTGGACCTTAATCTGGCACTGGGGTGGTTGAGAGGGGAAAGAGGAGATTGAATGATGGTGTGCGGGTGTTTGAGAGGGGGAGGAGGAGAAGGCAGATTGATGGGGGAGGGTGGATGAGAGGGGGAGGATGAATGATAGGGGGAGGGTGGTTGAGAGTGGGAGGATAATTGATGGG
Source organism: Pseudophryne corroboree (assembly GCF_028390025.1). Classification (NCBI taxonomy): domain Eukaryota; kingdom Metazoa; phylum Chordata; class Amphibia; order Anura; family Myobatrachidae; genus Pseudophryne; species Pseudophryne corroboree. Next base: position 89,962,565 of record NC_086449.1, on the reverse strand, counting down.
GGGAGGGTGGTTGAGAGGGGGAGGATGATTGTTGGGGGGAGCGTGGTTAAGAGGGGGAGGATAATTGTTGGGGGGAGGGTGGTTAAGAAGGGGAGGATAATTGATGGGGGAGGGTGGTTGAGATGGGGAGGATGATTGATGGGGGAGGGTGGATGAGATGGGGAGGATGATTGATGGGGGAGGGTGGATGAGAGGGGGAGGAGGAGAAGGCAGATTGATGGGGGAGGGTGGATGAGAGGGGGAGGATGAATGATAGGGGGAGGGTGGTTGAGAGTGGGAGGATAATTGATGGGGGGAGGGTGGTTGAGAGAGGGAGGATGATTGTTGGGGGGAGTGTGGTTGTGATGGGGAGGATGATTGATGGGGGAGGGTGGTTGAGAGGGGGAGGATGATTGATGGGGGAGGAGGAGAAGAGGCAGATTGTTGGAGGGAGGGTGGTTGAGATGGGGAGGATGATTGATGGGGGAGGGTGGATGAGAGGGGGAGGCTTCCTGCAGTGCAGCTCCTGCCACCTGCCTTTGTGCTCTGCCTAAAGAGATAGAAACACACAAATATGTAAGTATGATTTGTTAGAAATATATTTTTCAGAAATTAAATATACTATTTATTTATTTATTATTATTTTTTTGTATTGTATTCTCATATGGTACCATTGTGGTTTTTTACATTAAATGTAATATTGTCAGTGGCAAACGCAGGATTTGCATGGGGGGGTTTCCAGAACTGGGCGGAGCCAATCACAGGGGTGGGGACTGAGGTGACCCAGTATATGCTGGGTTCGTAAAACTAGTGTGTGTGTGTGTGTGTGTGTGTGTGTATATATATATATATATATATATATATATACATATATCTACACACACATATATATATATATACATACACACACATACATATACACGGTGGTCTTCAGTATGCCGGCAGTCGGGCTCCCGGCGACCAGCATACCGGCGCCGGTAGCCTGACCGCCGGCATACTGACACTTATTCTCCCTCGTGGGGGTCCACGACCCCCCTGGAGGGAGAATAGAATAGTGTGGCGCGCGTAGCGTGGCGAGCGCAGCGAGCCCGCAAGGGGCGCATTTGCACTCGCCACACTGTTGGTAAGCCGGCGGCTGGCCTCCCGGCGCCGGTATGCTGGTCGCCGGGAGGCCGGCCGGCGGGAGATCGTAGTGAACCCATATACACATATACATAGCATATTAAACATGCATACATATATATATATACACATACAGTACACATATATATATACACATGTATATATATATATATATATATATATATATCATATGTGTGTGTGTGTTTATATGTATGTATGTATGTATGTATGTATGTATGTATGTATATACATGTGTATATATGTAGGCACATGGATATATATGTACTATAATTAAAATAAAGTAAACTTTTATTGCACTTGCAAGTGCCACCAGGAAGACAGCAGGCTGCAGAGGACGCTAGACAGTCATTAATAATACTCATGCAGCTAAAAAAAAAAAAAAAAAAAAAATTTTTATTTTTTTTAGTGGAGGGGGGTTTCTGGGTACTCGGAAACCCCCCCTGGGTGCGCCACTGATTGTGGTTTCTATACATTTGTAACCTGTTGTTATGTTTTTTTAATTTAAAATTATTAAAAAAATGAAACTAAATTTATTTGTTTCAAAATTGCACAAACATGCAGGAATGTACTGGGCCACAGGAGTATACGGGAGTTCCCCAGTGGCCCACTCTGCCTTGGCCCACCACCTGCAACTCTAGGGATCATGCTCCAGCTTGTGCACTTGAATTATACATAAGACATATGTAAAGTTAGACTACGCAGGACTATGGCCATTTTTATGCATTGCATTATTATCATGCTTGCATTACTAATGTTTAATGTATATATTTCTGAAGGGCCACAGTCCATGCACTCTAAACTTATTTGACAATCAAAGTGGTGTCTGTCTACACCAGTGATCTCCAACCCGTAGCTCGCGAGGTACCGGTAGCTCGCAGTAGTATTTCCGGTAGCTCACAGAGCGCACGGGCTTGGGCAGTCACTGGCTCTCCTCCTCCCTTCATTTTTAATATGGTGCTGGCTGTCAGCCAATCACAGCTCGTGGACCGGCAGTGGCGGCACCTGATTGGCTGCCGGACCGCGAGTTTTGATTGGCTCACTTACCGGCACCATATTTTAAATGCCTGCCGCCGCCGGAGACTCTGTCACCCTCGCCACAGCTGCTTTCCGGACTTCACAGGAGAGGCACATGCTGCGCTCTCCTCCCCTTCCATCCCTCATACAAGAATAGCAGCACCAGTGGCAGTAGAAGAAGCCAGCAAGGGTTAGCACTGTGTGGGGCACTGTATCGTACACTGCGGGGGGGGAGGGGGGCATTTTATCTGGCACTGCGGGGGGCATTTTAAATGGCACTGCGGGGGGAATTGTATCTGGCACTGGTGGGGGCATTGTATCTGGCACTGCTGGCGGACATTATTTGTGTATCTGGCACTGCTGGGAGGCATTATTTGAATATCTGGCACTGCTGAGGGGCATTATTTGTGTATCTGGCACTGCTGAGGGGCATTATTTGTGTATCTGGCACTACGTGGGGGGGCATTACTTGTAGTTGTGAGGCCACACCCACTTTTGTGAGGCCACACACACTTTTGCAGGAACGCACGCGCATTGGGGGGAGGGGGTAGCTCCTTCAGAGGTTTTATTTACCGAAAGTAGCTCACACCTCAATTAAGGTTGGAGACCACTGGACTACACCCTCTCTGGAGAATGCCCACACCCTACACAGTACCCTACCACTGCATCCCCCAGGGTGTCCTGCATGGCCTACACCCACACAGTCTATATACATACAGTACAGGGCTTTCTTATAAATGTCATGAATTTTGCTAATATTGGCCCTCATTCCGAGTTGATCGGTTGCAAGGCGAATTTAGCAGAGTTACACACGCTAAGCCTACGCTACTGGGAGTGTATCTTAGCTTCTTAAAATTGCGACCGATGTAATCGCAATATTGCGATTACAAACTACTTTGCAGTTTCTGAGTAACTTCAACCTTACTCTGCCTGTGCGATCAGTTCAGTGCTTGTCGTTCCTGGTTTGACGTCACAAACACACCCAGCGTTCGCTCAGACACTCCCCCGTTTCTCCAGCCACTCCTGCGTTTTTTCCGGAAACGGTAGCGTTTTCATCCACACGCCCATAAAACGCCGTGTTTCCGCCCAGTAACACCCATTTCCTGTCAATCACATTACGATCGCCGGAGCGATGAAAAAGCCGTGAGTAAAAATACTATCTTCATTGTTAAATTACTTGGCTCAGTCGCAGTGCGAATATTGCGCATGCGTACTAAGCGGATTTTCATTGCGATGCGATGAAAAATACAGAGCGAACGACTCGGAATGAGGGCCCTTGTTCAGCATTTACATGCAAAAATACACACTCATGCAAACACAAGTGATAGTGTAGATTACTCACTTGCACTTATTTGCTGGCGTAGCTTGCCAGCAATTCGGGCTGACTGCGGCGGAGGTCAGACCACCACTGCTCAAGCTGGACTGTGGCCCATTGGGTGCGTACCCTCGCCCGCAGTCTTCTGCAGATATATGGCCCGCACGGCCTACGCGGCGGTCCATGATGGCTGTCAGGAGCCGCAGCTCCCTCATTGAGAAAGCGGTGTGCTAACTGTTGATTGGACGACACCTATGATGTTGTCATCTTTATTAATAAACTTTATTAATGTTACTGTAAATTGACAATGTGTTGTTTATTCCTTTTGCGTATGCATATGCGACTATTTGCGACTGCCACTTCTAAAAACCTCACTGTCATAAAAATATTGTAAACTCACCAGATTTTCCATCACCATTCAGCTAAACAATCCAGGATTGTTGTATTAGTGTGGCCATTTGTATATGTTGAGTGAAAAATAATGCATAGATTAAATTAGAGGATTGCATGTCAAATTATCAATAACCTAAAACAATGTACCATTTGAACTGGAAGCATAAAAAAAAATAGTATTTTAAAAACTAAATCAACATTATGATATATCCAATATATATGTTAACCACACAACAATACTGTTGTTCATTACCCATTTACATACATAGAAAAATCACAGTAAGTTAATTACCTACTCAAAACACATACAAATATAATATTTATATGGCAAACTTTTACATTTCATTATTTGTAAACTGTAATCTGGAGCAACATATGTTATACCTTACACAAATATCACTATAAATACTACCATAAACACTTGTCTAACGTGTTCAGTACATAAGCATACCTGAAATATTCTTTGACTATTCGTGCCCTAAGGGTATGTCCCCGCTGGACCTCCGAGCCCCGTATCTTTGTCTGGCCACCCCTGGCTTCTCATCCTCTTTGGACAATTAATCACTTTGAGGAATCTCAACACGCCTCCTTACAGCAATATTGTGCAGGATTACACACAGGACCACAATTTTACTTACCATTTCCGACAAATACATGAGGTCACCACCAGTGTGGTGGAGCACATGGAAGCGTCCTTTCAGGACGCCAATTGTGCACTCCACCAGCTGCCTAGTGGCTGTAAGCATGGAATTAAATGCTGTTTGTGGCTCTGGTGTGGGTGTGCTGTAAGTAGTCATGAGCCAGGGGGTGCAAGGATCTCCTGTAAAACCACAATACAATCATAAGTATCAAATATGTCCAACATAAAAATACAAACACCACTTTACTACATTATGGCAATACAACTCACCCAATAGCCACGTCTTGGCCTTCCATCAGTCTTAATTTTTGCCATATCCCTGTTTGCCTAATGACGTGGGAATCATGTGCACTGCCTGGCATTCAGGAAAAGGATCTGGAGGGATGGGCCACAAACAACCATCACATTCAAAGAGTGGAACATTTTTCGGTTCCTATAGATTTCTTCATTATGTTTTGGTGCCACAAGTGGAACATATGTCCCATCCACAACCCCAAAAAAGTGTGAGAAGCGACTTTCCCCTTCCTGAAATTGCCGCTTTAACACAGCTAGGGACCCCACATCCAATGGCATTGATATGAACTGCTTCATTCTCTTAAAAAATGCACAAATTATGCGTCGCAGGATTTTAGAAAAAGCAGACTAGGAGATTCCTACGAGCACCCCAACCACATGCTGGTAGGAACCTGTGGTGCAGAAATATAACACAGCAAGGAATTATGTCAGTGCTGGTATTGCTGTAGGATGCCGAATTGATCTATCTAGATCACTTTCTAATATTGAGAGAGTTTCTAGGATGACATGAGGGGGCAGCCTGTAGTGCCACACCACCTCATCATCTGGCATACCAAAAAGGCTGACACGGGTACGGAATATAGTAGGCCTTGCACGCCTCCGCTGCATTCAAGGATGAGGGGCACGTTGGGGTTGGACGGCTTCAGACCCTAGATATGAGGCAATCAGCATCTTAAAAATTACAAAAAATAGTGTGAAAACAACATCCAATGTGTTTTAAAAAATAAAACATTTAAATATATGCATAATTAAAAAAACACTTACTTTGGTATCATAATCATATCTTAATATAGAACACCAGGAGGAAAGTAAAAAAAACATTTTGTTGGTAATATTTAACACAATTTAAACAAACAATACTGCACCACAAAATAAACCATACTTACCTTAAACATACAATTTACAAACAAATATACTTACGTTGAAAAAGAGAAAAAAAACAACACGCTAACATACCACACACACTCAAGAGCATGAATAAAGGGCCACAAAATAAAGGCAAAAGGCCAAGGACAAATAAAATAGAGGTAAGCTCCCCAAAAACTAAACATAAATATAATCGTTCTTGAGGAGACAAATTTAAAAACACAACATAAACACACAAATATATATATCCACATCCCTACAAACCACATACACACATGAGCATGCATATACTTACTAGCAGATGAACTTCAATTAAATAAAAAAAGGCAAAATGCCACAAAAAACAAGGAAATCCTTCCCAAAAAATGAGAAATTAAATAGAATCTTCCTTGAGAAGTAAATGACAACAAAAAACATAATAAGTATACGAAGATATACCAACACCCCTACATCCAAAACACACCTATGAACATGCATATACTTACGAGCAGATAGATATACTGTTGATCCAATTATAATAAAGGTAAACAGATTCCAATTACAATAAAGGACCACCACTACAAACTTAAGACAATACATACAAAAAAAAACACAACCACAAAATAATATTAAAAATTAAACGCTGTGCGTTCACACAACAAATAAATGCACAGCACCCAGAGGCGTAATGACAATGCCTATAATATACCTTGTATAAAACACTCTAAAAGGTAAAAGAACACAGTACGCAATTGGCGTATGGAATACCGTAAGAGTACGCACGTAGCGTAACGAACGCTTAGCCGTGGATGAGACGCACGAGCGGCACGTTCGCTCACGGCTTAGAGCGTAAAGGCAAGCACGCTATAGGCTGCCGACTAACGTAATGATACGCTATCAGCGTAGCGGACGCTCGGGACCACGAGGAGATCACAAGCGGCGCTGACGCTCACAGTGTTAAACCTTTATAACTATACCATATACAATGTACTTATACTGTAAACCCTTGTGCAGTGATAAGGTGTAAATGCAACACAGTGTAACCTTGTTAGCTTAAAAGCTGTATGAGCGTATGTGACGCTCTGAGAACCCTTTAGCAATATAATAAACACTCTAATACCGGTCTAAGGTCACAACACCTTTAAGGAAGAGAATGAACGTTCAATTGCAAAAGAATAATACAATACAAGTTATACACTACCAAGATAACATAAAATACCTAACCGAATCACTACACATAAAATACAATACAGATACAAATACATTTAAGGGGGGGAAGGAGAGAGAGAATGGCTTATAACATTAAACAAAAGACAATATGGTTGCAGAGAACTTACGCACCAGGGGAAACAATCGCAAGCGCCTTTCTGGATATCCAGCTCCCGATTATCAGCAATGAGAACCGTTGAAGAGAGTAGAGAGCTGGCCCAGATCGGCTTGTCCTTTTATACACTACACACAATACAGTACAATGGTCCCTACATTCTTATTGTTCATTGGACACAGGAATTCGTCTTCGCATTATAACAAAAGGTCATAGGTTGGTTCATACAGGTGGGCTGTGACTATTCCTAACTGCTCAGGTGGGTGGGAAACTGGGTTTCCCGCCGCATGGGTAATAAAGTGCAAATATAGTAAATGTCCATAAACTTCTTATGTCCATAACTATATGCACGAGCGATTAATCCGCTTCAAACCAACACCGGAATATTGCTAATTATATTCTCTTCCGATGGATACTAAACACCACTGTGTAACCCCTGTCTGACCCTTCGTATCAAACAAAGAGGGATCTCTTTGTCCCCGAACATACTACATTAACTAAACTTTCAGATTCTATCAAAGGGACCATAATCTACAAAATACATTATATGAATAAAATATGTTACGATTGAGTCGCCCGCTAGACGAACACAAACTCTACTGTAAATGCGCATACCGCGCGTCCGCGAGTGCACGCGACCGCGAGTATACGCACGCACGGGAGGGCTCATGCACGTGCAGCGGGCACTCGCATGAGGTGCATATATGGCAGTGTGCAGCGTGATATTTTTCTGACTTTGACAGTCCACCCTTTGGCAGTCACCAATAACTGCCACTTCCTAAAACAGTTCAAAAAGAGAAAAATATATGTCATGTATAATACATTTCTATGATTGGGTAGGGGAGGAGAGGAGAAGGTAGGAAAAGGGTATGACCTAGTGAGATAGCAGAAGCATGTGTGTATGAATCCATGTTTGGGGGGTCATGTATCATCGTGCCGTACGTGTTTTAAATCAAGCTTCGAGGTATTGCGAAGTATACATTTGAATTCCTTCTTATCCCGTGGTACGGGTCTGTGGATGGGCTGTCAAACTTTACCGAGCTCTCTTCGGCTTTTGGTTGCAACAAAATGGGGGAGCACATTTTAGTTGATGATACATGAATGGGGGAATATGTGAGTGCTGATATCTGTGCCTATATTCCCTATCGACTATGTGTGTTATTACCTGAAGGTTGTAGAGATGAAGATAAAGAACAATTATGGTAAATGCAGTGATAAACTATGTGAGTTTAATATACATTTGCCGATTGAGGTCTTGTCTTGTGTCTTGTCTTGTCTTGTCTTGTCTCGATGTACATGCTGACTGTAGTCTCCCGATGCTTTTGCTATAAACGGTGTGCAAGAAGCTTTTTCAATGCCCATAGACTTACAAAAAGTGTTGGGCTAGCGTAAAATTAAAGGTACTAGGGATATGGGGGTCTATGGCATAGTCCATCAGTTGTCTGTGTAAAAGGTTGTCAAATTCTTCTTCCAAGCGGATGTCTTTGTACCTTGGAGGAAAACAAAGGAGAAACGGGTGAAAGAAACGGACCGTGGAATCACATTTTCATCACAACATTGTCTCTATCGTTGGGTCATAAACCAAATCAGTCGTTGTTATTACAGTATCTTCACTTCTTAAACTCATCACTCGGGCGCTATGTTTACACTTTGTTAAAACCCGAACGCATCTAAATATCAGACCGACCAATATGATGACACCCAGAGTACACAAAAGAAATTTCCCTACATCCATGATAATTCCTTGAGTCCATTCTCCTAAACCAGAGAACCAATTTCGTGGGTTCAACCATGACACCCAACTGGTCAGCTCATTACCCACAGCGGCAAGGGTGAGATTGTGTTTCCTTCGGAACTCCCATTTTAATTGCAAAATGTCATCCATCTTTTTGTCTATGACCTCGACCGGGTCCTCGGTGCTGTTTGTAATATATGTGCAGCACTTTATTCCATACTGAGTCGCTAGGGTAACACAATACCCGCCTGTCACAGCTGTGAGATAATTGAGGATCATCCTATGCTGAACCAGTTCTGTTTTATAAGCTTGGAGCTCCCTTCCGGTATACCTGAATGTGTCATCATACATTTCAGTGATATTGTCTAATAAATTTGCAAGCGCAGATATATATTTATAATTTATCACTCCTCTGGCGGTACGAGTGATATCTAACGCGATTAGGAATTGAATCCCGGTGGATTCATTGATCAGGTCAGAGGCCGGATGCTCTGTTCTTTCTATCAGGTGCCGTTTAACGATGTGCTCGTAATGAGTGTGAGTATAAGGAGCTTGGGCACTGCGGTGAATATCCTTCATTTTAGTGTGGGATATGGTCATTACCTCAGGCAGTACTTTTCCAATATAACATAACCCTTCTGAGTTTGGGGCAAGCCACTTATACGCCTTCCTCCCGCATATGAAGTATGCATCATCGGGGAGAACATATGGGACGGAGTAGGACATTACCATATTACACATTTTCCATATGAATCTCCTAACCCTAATTCTCCCATCTGTTTAGTACACGTATCAGTTTGTACGATATGTGCACAGTATCCTGGTGATACTTCTCCAACTCTCATGATCCTACTTCCTAGGGTATACCTATATCGGAAATATTTTCCACTACCGGCTATGTGGCGTATAAGTTCTGTATCTGTAGGCATTCTATCGGCTCTGTATGAAAAGGTCATGGTTTGGTTATTCCATGACACTTCCCAATTTCCCGGCTTTCGGGTATTGGAAATGTTAAAACATACTAGGGATCTATCCACATGATATTGGTGGAGCTTCAAACTAGGAGGACTGGAGATATTAAACCTCCTGTCCACCGGCCTCCCACCACTTAGCTCAAGTACCTCCCCTATAGTTAAAGGGAATGGTACTAATCCTGATTTGCTATGGCCTTGAGGTACTTGAGAGCATACCCAACAATCTGTCTGATTTAACACTTTACCCACTAAGGAATGATAGTCACTCAATGGATGCCGGTCCATGTGGATATTAAAACTGGACTGACATTTCTTGATACACCCATCCTCAACTACACTGTCACAGAGTCTACAGATACAGTTCTCTTCAGCTAACAATCCTTCACAATTTCTTCTATTGTCAATGCTACCAGATCGTTTTCTGATACTCGCCTTTACTCGGTGATTATGTTGTTCTTGGAAATCTACGCCTCCATCTCTGTCATCAGAACCCATTCCAGAACCTCTCTCGACCTCTATGGTACTCTCGCCGGAACAGACTGCTCTGGTCAACATCATGGTCAACAGGAAAATCCGGATCACAGTCTCTTGGGGCAAGTCCATCTTATAGGAGGAAATGGAGAAGAATGAGAAGGGGGAAAGAAACAATTGAGGGAGATGGGATGGGAAGTGGATACAAACAATAAAAGGGAACAGGGAATCGACAACTGCCTCCGATCTTATTATTCTCAATGCTCAGGTGCCGTCTCAGTCCTCCTGAAACAGACACTCCAGTGATACAACTTCCTCTACCGTCTGTTCTTTATCACGGGACCTCTCTGGATCAGTAACCTTCTTACAATGGGACAAATGAACCCAAGTCTCTCTCTCGGCAACCTTCAATGCTGTCGTCCTAATCAATAAGACTTGGTATGGTCCTTCCCATCTGTCAATAAGGCAACCTGAGCGTAGAAAATTCTGTATCATTACATAATCCCCAGGTTCAATGTCATGACAATTACTATCTGGCAGATCAGGAATCACTAACTTCAAATTATCATTCTGATTCTTTAGCTGTTTACTCATCTTAACCAAATACTTTACAGTCACTTCATTGTTACACTTCAAATCATCCTGAGGGTTAATCATGACATGCGGTTGTCGACCAAACAGAATTTCAAAAGGGGACAGATTAAGAGGGGACCTGGGAGTGGTTCTGATGCTGTATAATACAATGGGTAAAGCTTCTGGCCATGTTAATCCTGTTTCCGCCATAACTTTGCTCAATTTATTTTTAATAGTGCTGTTCACTCTTTCTACTTTCGCACTCGCCTGGGGGCGGTACGGAGTGTGCAGCTTACTATCAATTCCCATTAACTTACACATTCCTTGAAAGACATCACCTGTAAAATGGGTACCCCTATCACTTTCAATTATTCTAGGGATACCGTATCTACACACAAATTCCTGTACAATTTTCTTAGCAGTAAACATTGCGGTATTTGTGGCCGCAGGAAATGCTTCAACCCAATTTGAAAACACATCTATACAAACTAGTACATACTTCAAATTTCGACAAGGGGGTAATTGTATGAAATCAATCTGTATTACCTGAAAAGGACCGCCTGTAGGTGGGATATGAGATGGTTCTGTTGGTATTGCCTTTCCGATATTCTTCCTCAAGCAGGTGAGGCATGACATTGCTCTCTTTCCCGCATGGGAAGAAAATCCTGGGGCGCACCAATATGCTCTTACCAACTTGCACATCCCTTCCTTGCCTAGATGAGTCAGCCCATGTGCTGCTTCAGCCAAACTTGGAAGGTATGCTCTGGGTGCCACTGGTTTACCCTGTCCATCTGTCCAGAGTCCTGAGAACTCCTGGCCATATCCCTTTGTCCTCCAAACTGCCTTTTCCTGTGTGGAACACAAATTTTGCATTTCACACAATTTCTGCGTGTTGACGGTATTAAATACCATCAGTTGTGTGGTGTCTGTCTGTCTGGGGGTACCAGCTGCTAACTTAGCAGCCTCGTCTGCTCGGCTGTTACCAAGTGATACCGGGTCTTGGCTATATGTATGTGCTTTACACTTGATAACAGCCACTCTGTCAGGTTCCTGTATCGCTGTTAGAAGCCTTTTGATGTGAGCTGCATGCGCTACCGGTGTACCAGCTGCCGTCATGAAATTTCTGAGGCGCCATAGGGCTCCGAAATCAAGGACTACCCCGAAGGCGTATCTAGAATCGGTGTAGATATTGGCTGACTTGCCCTTAGCCAATTCACATGCTCTGGTCAGGGCAACCAGTTCAGCAACCTGGGCTGAGTGAGGTGGGCCTAGCGGTTCTGCTTCTATGGTGCCTTGGTCATCTACGACTGCGTATCCAGTACACAAGTCTCCCGAGTCCGTCTGTCTGTGACAACTACCGTCAGTGTAGAAAGTAAGATCTACATCTTCCAGTGGGTTGTCACTGATGTCAGGCCTTGCCGTGAAATTTTGGGTCAAATACTCCATACAATCATGCATGTCATCTCCTGTATTAAATCCTCCTTCCCCATCACTCTCATTCTCCACCCTTTGTGCCTGTCCAGGCACACCTGGGAGATACGTTGCAGGATTTAATGCACTGCATCTCTTTATGGTGATGTTTATGGGGGCCATTAATGCCAATTCCCATCTTGTAAACCGCGCTGATGAGACGTGCCTGGTTTGGGCAGAATTCAGCAAGGCTGACACTGCATGCGGTGTATGGATTGTGAGGTTGTGTCCTAGCACTACATCTTCGCTTTTTGTAACTAGCAATGCTATCGCTGCAACACTTCGCAAGCATGTGGGGAGGGATCGCGCTACCGTATCTAGCTGAGCGCTGTAGTATGCTACTGGCCTGCTGGCATCACCGTGCTTTTGGGTTAGGACGCCTGCCGCGCAACCAGCACTTTCTGTTCCGTACAGCTCAAAGGGTTTCCCATAGTCTGGCATACCTAATGCTGGTGCCTGCGTTAGGCACTGTTTAAGTCTCTCAAATGCCATCTCGGATTCGTCTGTATGCGAAATCCGATCAGGTTTGTTTGATGAGACCATCTCCTGCAAAGGTAATGCTAGAATGGAAAAACCTGGGATCCAGTTACGGCAATACCCACACATTCCTAGAAACGTTCTGATCTGTTGCTGGGTTTGTGGCAGAGTCATGTCTCGAATTGCTTGAATTCTATCAGCGGTCAGGTGTCTCAGTCCTTGTGTCAGACAGTGTCCCAGATATTTTACTTTAGTCTGGCATAATTGCAACTTGTCTTTGGAAACCTTGTGTCCTGTATCTAAAAGATGAAACAGGAGCTGTTTCGTATCTTTCAGGGACGCTTCCAGTGAATCTGAACATAGTAGTAAATCATCCACATATTGGATCAATACTGATCCACTCTCTGGTTGGAAAGACTGTAAACAATCATGCAAAGCCTGTGAAAATATACTTGGGCTGTCTATGAAACCTTGTGGTAATCGAGTCCATGTGTATTGGACTCCTCTGTATGTGAATGCAAACAAATATTGGCTGTCAGGGTGCAGAGGTACCGAGAAGAAGGCGGAGCAGAGGTCAATAACAGTGAAAATTTTCGCAGTGGGAGGGATTTGCATAAGGATGACAGCTGGATTTGGCACTACGGGGAACTGACTCTCAACTATTTTATTATTCCCCCTTAGATCCTGCACTAGCCTGTAACCCCTCCCCCCACTCTTTTTCACAGGGAAGATGGGACTATTGGCAGTGCTGGATGTTCTTACCAGAATGCCCTGTTGTAGCAAGCGCTCTATTACGGGGTATACTCCTAACTCCACCTCTGGCTTCAGAGGGTATTGTGGGATTTTTGGAGCTATCCTACCATCTTTTACTTGCACAACTACTGGAGCTACGTTTGCCATTAATCCAGTGTCTTGTCCATCTTTAGTCCAAAGTGACTCTGGTATTTGGGATGTCATTTCTTCTACCTGGGATGAACTCCTATTTATCATAACGGTCTGTGACATTAATTTTGATGGGGAGTCTAGCATGGCTCGTACTTCCTGAGCGTGATTCTCAGGTATGTCTAAGAATACACCTTCAGGAGTACAATAAATGACGCACCCCATTTTACACAATAAATATCTTCCCAGGAGATTAGTCGGTGCCGATGCAGCCAGCAAAAAGGAATGCTTGGTATGCAAGGGCCCTATTGTAATCTCTGCTGGTTTGCTAACAGGGTAGTGCTGTACTACTCCCGTTACTCCCATAGCTGGAATTGTTTTACCAGTGGTTCTCATGCCCACTGTCGAATTTATCACTGATTTGGCCGCCCCCGTATCTACAAGGAAATTTAATGATTTACCAGCTACATCAATTGTGATCTCGGGTTCACTTCCAAGACTTGCAATCAATTTCACTGGCTGCAGATTACAGGTGTGGCCACACCCCTATTGGGTATGGTGACCTCCCTGAATCGCGCTGGCAGCAATTACTTGTGGTGGGGGTAGATGGGAACTATCAGAGATTTGCCAGTCTCTTCTTGGGGGATACCTTTTTGTTTCCCCTGCATGTGGCTCATAGCTCCGCCCCTTCGGTCCTTGATCCCAATGTCTCATATCAGGTCGGTGTCTAGGGGATTGATATGAATTTTGCCTTTGTTTTGTTTTACAATCACGTGCTATATGTCCCTCTCTGTGGCAACAATAACATTTTATACCTGTTGACTTACCCACAGGGGTCATAGTTCTGGGCTGAGGTGGCCGGGTAGTGAGGGCCTGTATGCTCACAGCCGTTAACTTATCACTCTGTGACTCCCTGTGTCTGATGATATTCCGATCATGCCCAGCAGCAGCCTCTCCCAATGCATCCACCGACATACCTCTCCAATCAGGCCTAGTGGTTTGTATTCTATTCCTTAAAACCTCTTTTAGCCCGTCCATTAATACTAAAACATCTACTTCCCTGTGGTGTACATTAGTTTTAATGTCATCTATACCAGTGTACCTAGCCATATCCTGCAGAGCCCGGTGAAAATACTCTGGTGTGGATTCACCTTCTTTTTGTTTTATTGTAAAGATTTTATTCCACTTTACTACTGCAGGAAAATATACCCCTAACTGTAAGTTGATTCTCTTTACATTATCTTGATTATACCCGTCTGTTAGTGGTACTTCCTCATCTAACTTGCAATCAGCGATAAACTTTAACGGATCAACACTGGGGGGTAAACATGCCCTTAAAACTGTCCTCCAATCTTTGTTATTTGGCTCTGCAGAATTTCCTAGCTCTCTAATATACTTTTGACATGCAGCTAAGTCTTTTCTAGGATCAGGGAATTCAGACATCATTGATCTTAATTCTGCTCGGGAAAAGGGACAGTGCATGGCGATGTTCCTGACAGGAGTTGCCCCTGAAGTGTCAGTTTTCCCATTTGGCACTGCTATTACCCTAACAGGATTAAGTCCAACAACATCATTCTGAGTAGATTCTACAATACTTGGTGAAATGGTTTCAGCGTAGTGTATGGTGCCGTACTTACCAGTCGATACGACCTCACCTGTCCCTCCGCTAGGGGCCTTTGCTACTACTCTTACGGGTTGAGTCGTGCCTACTGCTGTTTCTGATATGGTGGCTGCTAGGGAGAGTGCTGATATTGTTGTGGGCTCATCCTCTTGGTCACAATCCTGGGGAAAGTTCAAAACAGGGTACAACTTGCACGGATTAGTGTTAGCATTAATTACTTTGGTTATATTATCCTTAACTTCTACACATTTAACATAACCCTGAGTGCCATTCTCTGCAACCAATTTCTCTCCTGGTATGTATGGTGGTGGGGGAGCAGTGGCTATCAGTTTCCTGATAGGGATAGATCCAGTGGCTTGCGCCAACCCCCTTTGTATTTCACCTTCCTGTTGCCACAATGTTAAATAATCATAATGTTTAATACGCCTTTTTGAAGATTTAATCAGGCACACTCTTCTTCTTAAATTCTGTAACACTTCTGGGTTAAAACTACCTACCCGGGGAAACTTTTCCCCGTCATGCACAGTCATCCTTTCCCATTCATTGCACAACATTTCTGTGTGATGACCATATTTCTCACACATGATATACCTTGCCGACCCGATTGGTCGGTTTACCAAATCAACCTGAACCTGGGTTGATCGCCCCTTACCTGAACAACTGGCCCCCATCTCTGCAGGTGCTGCTTTCACTACCTCTGACTTCAAATCAGGGTCTTCGGCAACCCTTACAAAAACCAAGATGCTCGGCGTAAGGCTGCGGTGGGGGTTTTGCAACGAGGTCCGCCCACTTAACTCCGCCCACGCTGGCCAATACGGCGACCAAAGTTCCCAGAGGTTCCGTACCCAACCTAGGGCACCTAAGTACGTCTACTTGCTCGGGCGTGTGGGAGTGTCTTACCCTCCCCAGCAAGTGTCAGTCGCTGGATTGTCCCTGAGTGATCAGGCTACTTCCCTTAAAATAAAAAAATTACACAAATCACGTTAACAATGTGCAAGTAGCGTTCTTCTGAATTCAAGACACGCTAATGCACACAATCTCATGCGGTACAATCGGATCTGCACACAAGCAACTAATCTTATGTGCGGAACGATCAGTGGAATCGAAAATTTCTGCTGTGAATTCCTTCAGCGATGAGCTTTGTTGGCCTATATGGGTCTCGCACCAACCCTCTTCGGTTGTGCTTCTCTGCTTCTAGTCTGCTGTACCTGAACCTCTTGTTCTGTGACCTCCTGGTCTGTTATGTACAGCAGACTCTACTGCTCATTAATATGTCGAGACTAACAAGGGACGCCTCCCAAGCCACCCCACGCTATCACTCTCGCTGGTGTACCTCTTTCTACTGGCCTATGGTTCCCACTTCCGTAATAAAAGAGAAATCTTATATATACACACACTCTTACCACATGTACACTTTAATTTTTATTTCTGCGCAGAAATCCTTTCATTCGGTATTAGCCTAACCCAGAAGAATTGCAATAGAGAAAGTCTTTTTCTTTTAACTTTTAAACTTTTGGATTTGAGATAGATTTGTGTTATTTTCGCTTTACTTCCTTATCGTTTACTAAACAATACTATCGTGCGGTTTGTATCATGTGGGCGTATCCGTACGCTCCGTTGCGTAATACACGCTCCGTGCGTCGACCCTTGCTGCGTACGCCCTGCCCTTGTAAGGACACGTGTACACAGACCAAGTACGTCCACAGTTACACACTACACGTTTATCAATGTGAATGATCTTTAACTGAAATCCTTTACTGACCACCACTCAAATCTCCCTTGTATTCTAGGCGAGATTGTGTGCGTGCCTTTTACAATTATTCCCTTAAATATTACTTTTAACTATTAATAACAACAAATGTCTCAACACGTTTATCACTAGTATGTGGCAATCAGGAGAATGAGGCACGAAAACAATACTAAACAAGAAATACAGATGTGTATGCTTATTGCTTACGTTCGCAAAACAGAAACTAAACAGGTTTTAAAAGACAATAACGTACTGTTCCTACCTTTTGGTTCTGGATTCCTTCAGCACTCCTTACTAAGCGAAGCAGACGCTTATCTGGTCAGCACTACGAGGAATGTTACCTCCCGCCTTTTGCTGACCGATAATGTCTGCTGGAATTACCTAGTGCAGATATGTGAAGAGCGGGCGAGTCCCCAATTGACAATGCCTATAATATACCTTGTATAAAACACTCTAAAAGGTAAAAGAACACAGTACGCAATTGGCGTATGGAATACCGTAAGAGTACGCACGTAGCGTAATGAACGCTTAGCCGTGGATGAGACGCACGAGCGGCACGTTCGCTCACGGCTTAGAGCGTAAAGGCAAGCACGCTATAGGCTGCCGACTAACGTAATGATACGCTATCAGCGTAGCGGACGCTCGGGACCACGAGGAGATCACAAGCGGCGCTGACGCTCACAGTGTTAAACCTTTATAACTATACCATATACAATGTACTTATACTGTAAACCCTTGTGCAGTGATAAGGTGTAAATGCAACACAGTGTAACCTTGTTAGCTTAAAAGCTGTATGAGCGTATGTGACGCTCTGAGAACCCTTTAGCAATATAATAAACACTCTAATGCCGGTCTAAGGTCACAACACCTTTAAGGAAGAGAATGAACGTTCAATTGCAAAAGAATAATACAATACAAGTTATACACTACCAAGATAACATAAAATACCTAACCGAATCACTACACATAAAATACAATACAGATACAAATACATTTAAGGGGGGGAAGGAGAGAGAGAATGGCTTATAACATTAAACAAGAGACAATATGGTTGCAGAGAACTTACGCACCAGGGGAAACAATCGCAAGCGCCTTTCTGGATATCCAGCTCCCGATTATCAGCAATGAGAACCGTTGAAGAGAGTAGAGAGCTGGCCCAGATCGGCTTGTCCTTTTATACTCTATACACAATACAGTACAATGGTCCCTACATTCTTATTGTTCATTGGACACAGGAATTCGTCTTCGCATTATAACAAAAGGTCATAGGTTGGTTCATACAGGTGGGCTGTGACTATTCCTAACTGCTCAGGTGGGTGGGAAACTGGGTTTCCCGCCGCATGGGTAATAAAGTGCAAATATAGTAAATGTCCATAAACTTCTTATGTCCATAACTATATGCACGAGCGATTAATCCGCTTCAAACCAACACCGGAATATTGCTAATTATATTCTCTTCCGATGGATACTAAACACCACTGTTTAACCCCTGTCTGACCCTTCGTATCAAACAAAGAGGGATCTCTTTGTCCCCGAACATACTACATTAACTAAACTTTCAGATTCTATCAAAGGGACCATAATCTACAAAATACATTATATGAATAAAATATGTTACGATTGAGTTGCCCGCTAGACGAACACAAACTCTACCGTAAATGCGCATACCGTGCGTCCGCGAGTGCACGCGACCGCGAGTATACGCACGCACGGGAGGGCTCATGCACGTGCAGCGGGCACACGCATGAGGTGCATGTATGGCAGTGTGCAGCGTGATATTTTTCTGACTTTGACAGTAACTAAGGGGGGGTCAAGCTGGGCACGTGCCCTGGGTGCCATGGAAGGTCCAGCAGAAGGGGGCGCCGCCGGCCAGGGCATCGTACCTGCTCGGCCCCCATTAGTTACCTCGCCCGCTGCCCACCGCCGACATCATTGTGCTGCTGCCAACAGAGGGGGAACTTGGAAGGGGCGGAGACCATGAGGAGTATGATCTCCCGCCCTCCCCTCATCCTCTGCTCCCCCCACGAATAACGGCTGCAAGTGGCGCGCGTGTGTCAGCCACTGCTCCCTGGCAGCCCACTGGACACCCGCCCGACCGACTCCGCTACTGACCTCGGAGCAGTTCGGCCTCTGTCCCCTAGGCCGGATGCCGCTGCTCTCCCCGCTGATTCTCCTCACCCAGGCGGCCACCGGAGCACTTCTTACAGGTACGCAGTGGGGGCCTGGTCCATGGAGGGTGCTGGTACGGTGGTGCTTCCCAATGGGGGTTCCAGGCTGCACTCTCTCCTGCATCTCTGTCCCTTCTCCCTGTTGCCTCAGTCCCTACTCCCTGCTGCCTCAGTCCCTACTCCCTCAGTCCCTACTCCCTGCTGCCTCAGTCCCTACACCCTGCTGCCTCAGTCCCTACTCTCTGCTGCCTCAGTCCGTACTCCCTCTGTCCCTACTCCCTGCTGCCTCAGTCCCTACTCTCTCTGTCCCTACTCCCTGCTGCCTCAGTCCCTACTCCCTGCTGCCTCAGTCCCTACTCCCTGCTGCCTCTGTCCCTGCCTCAGTCCCTACTCCCTGCTGCCTCTGTCCCTGCCTCAGTCCCTACTCCCTGCTGCCTCAGTCCCTACTCCCTACTGCCTCTGTCCCTCCTCCCTGCTCCCTCAGTCCCTACTCTCTGCTGCCTCAGTCCCTACTCCCTCTGTCCCTACTCCCTGCTGCCTCAGTCCCTACTCTCTCTGTCCCTACTCCCTGCTGCCTCAGTCCCTACTCCCTGCTGCCTCTGTCCCTGCCTCAGTCTCTACTCCCTGCTGCCTCTGTCCCTGCCTCAGTCCCTACTCCCTGCTGCCTCAGTCCCTACTCCCTGCTGCCTCAGTCCCTACTCCATGCCGCCTCTGTCCCTACTCCATGCTGCCTCTGTCCCTACTCCATGCCGCCTCTGTTCCTACACCCTGCCACCTCTGTCCCTACTCCCTGCTGCCGCCTCAGTCCCTACTCCCTGCTGCCGCCTCAGTCCCTACTCCCTGCTGCCGCCTCAGTCCCTACGCCCTGCTGCCGAATGCTCTACCTGGCACAATGTGTATAGAACACTAACTGGCGCAATGTGTATAACGTGTTCTAACTGGCGCAGGTGTATGTGTATAACGTGCTCTACCGGGTGCAATGTGTGTAACATTCTCTACCTGGTGCAATGTGTGTAACGTGCTCTACCTGGTGCAATGTGTGTAGCGTGCTCTACCTGGTGCAATGTGTGTAACGTGCTCTACCTGGTGCAATATAGGGGCGCCATTCGTAATATTGCCCTGGGCAATATACTAAACTAGATTATACAAATAAATAAGTACACATGTCTGCATAACATTCCATATACATTACTCCGTGGATCTAAGCTTGGAAGCAATGCTTTGTTTAATTTTTTTTACAAAAAACATATCTTACCTTGAATACTGGACGTGACTCAAACACATCAAACACTACACAAAATAACAGACTCCTGCATACACCCAGAAACACAGGCTGCATAGATCCTGCTTAAATAGGACCAACAATCCAAGCACATGTAACAATTGTAAATGCATCACCTGTGCTGTTTCCTGCATAACCATGCATACGCAGGTATAAAAACGCCCCACAGAGCCGTATGCACATGCTATCAGCATCATGGAGCATGATTCAGTTGCAGAGGAGATGGCCAGGCTGAATGAAGAGATGAGGGCCATCCGGCAAATGAGCAGACAGCTGGTGCAACAAAGACGACAGCAACAAACACCTGCCAGTGCAGAGGAGGAACGACCAGGACCCAGTAGTGATGAACCCCCATCTACTGGCCCACAAACACAAGAAGAGGCTGGTGTGAGGGCCCTGGCTGAGGAACATGTGGCACAAACTGAGGAAGAATCTGGGCCAACTACCCAAACCCAGCAATCACAGCCACAAAGTGAAGAGGAAGGTGGAGATACTACATCGCAGGCAACAGGAAAAAAGAGAAGACAACAACCCTCATTTACAAAGAGGGAGTTGGGAATTCTGGTCCCCCAGGCCGTTGATAAAATCCATTTTGGAGATAAAAACATGGGTGCTGGGACAAAGGACCGGATCTGGAGAGAAATCACAGACTATGTGAATGGTGTTGGCCCAATTGTCCGCACACCACAGGAAGTAAGAAGAGGGTGAGTACCTACTTAGCCACAATGTCAAACACTATAGTATGCATTAACAAAGATTTAAGCAGCATTTACAAAGTCATGTTGCCTATAGCAACCTATACTATGACATGTGCTGAAAAAGTATGCATCACATTTACTTACATTTAATCTCTTCTCCTTTCAAACAAACCCCAAAACATATGTGGTTGAGCTGACTTCAAGTCCCACCTGAAGCAGAAAAAGGCTGCGCACTGGAACACTTCGAGGGCAACTGGGGGAGGGCCACTCCCTGAGACTGTGGAGTTTATAGACCTGGATGAGCTAGCGATGGTCGTATGAGGAGGTGGCAGGTGTGTCCAAAATGGACACCGACACACCTGCTATGGAAGATCCACATGCCTTGGAAGGTGAGTTTAAAAACATATACTGTCAAAAGTTTACTATATGTTTGTAAAAAAATAATAATTTTTTTAAAATCTTTTTTTCAAAGCATAGCACAGGAGGGGCATCTCACTGAGGCTGAGGAGGGGGGAGGTAGTAACACCTGGACAAGTGAGTCAATGGCTGATGTGGAATAGACAGGGGAAGTAGTTAGCCAGCTGGAGCCCGACAAGCAATTTTGTGTTGGACACAGGCAATGAAATCTTGAACATCTTGTTTGAGGGTAGGCCACCAGTAAGTCCTTAGAATGAACTTGAGAGTCTTTTGAACCACTGACTGTTATTCAAATCGAGAGGCATGTGCCCATTGCAGTAATTTCTTACAAAGAGCAGGTTTCATAAAGGTTTTCTATGAAGGTAGTATAGGGATTACATCAACTACGGAGAGAGCCAATGGGTCAATAATGGGATTTCTTTTTGGAGAAAAAGGAATCCCCATCTTGATCCATAGAGCTAGAGCATCTGATTTCTCATTTTGAGATCTGGGATGGAAGGATATTTTGAAGTTAAACCTAGAAAAGAATAAATCCTATCTGGCATACCTGGGGTTAAGGCAGTGAACATGTTGAGATAAAAAATATTTTTGTAGTCAGAATGGAAATTGAGAGTTCAGCACCTTCCAACAAGTACCTCCATTCTTCCAAGGCTAACTTGATAAAGAGGAGTTCTTGATCCCCAATTGGGTAGTTTCTTTCTGCAGGAGTGAACTTGCAAGAGTAAAATACATTAAATACACTTCGATGGCAACAGCGGGAGGGCCACTCCCTGAGACTGTGGAGTTTACAGACCTGGAGGAGCTAGCGATGGTCTGTGTGTCCTATGAGGAGGTGGCAGGTGTGTCCAAAATGGACACCAACACATCTGCCAAGATCCACATGCCCTGGAAGGTGAGTTTAAAAACATATACTGTCAAATGTTTACTGTATAAGTATGTTAAAAAAAAAAAAAAAAAAGTTAAATCTTTTTTTCAAAGCATAGCACAGGAGGGGCATCTCACTAAGTCACAGGAGGGGCATCTCACTGAGGCTGAGGAGGGGGGAGGTAGTAACACCTCCAGTGTAGGCCAGGAAATACCACCAGCCCAGCACCACACTGCACCCCCCACCCAAACCACTCTCCCGGTGATTCTGGCTGAGATAGCCAGTCATGGAGTTAGAAACACCGAATTCCATGACCAGATGATCCGGGAGGTACGTGAGATGTACTTTTGACTCACTGACCTGACCACCCGTATTCGCCAAGGCATGTGCGACATCAACTCCTCGGTCCAACAACTCAACAACACAATAGGACAAGGCATACAGACCATCGCTGGCCTCCTTGGCCACAGTCACAGGGAGGCTCCAACACCTGACCCATCCCCTACCCCTGTCCAAGAACAAAATCCCACTGGACAGGGCCCTCGAAGGTCAGTGCGGAGACCTACCATTGACCAAAATCCCCTTCAGGCAGGGCGGAAAAAGAAGAAAAAATAATTTCTCTCCAGATGCGGCCACATTTCCCAGCACCCATGTTGTTTATGTTCTAAAATGGTTTATCAATGGCTTGTGGGATCAGAATGAAAAACTCCCTGCTGCTGAATGTGGTTTGTCATCTTCTCTTTTTGTTACCAGCCTGTGATGCATTAGCCTGTGAACTTGTCCCACCTTCCTCTTCTGATTGTGGTCTGGCTAGTTGGATTTGGGTATTGTGTCCTCAATTTGCCTCACATCTTCCTAGCCAGGGTAATGAGACCAGTCTCTTGTTGTGTTTGATGGCCAGTAGATGGGGTTGCTTCACTATTGGGTACTGTCATCCTCTTTTGGCCACAGGCCACAGGTTTGTTGCTGTGCCATGTTCTGTTAGGTTTGTCCAAATATTTTTATTTTTTTACACAACATTGGGGGTAATTCCAAGTTGATCGTAGCAGGAATTTTTTTAGCAGTTGGGTAAAACTATGTGCACTGCAGGGGAGGCAGATATAACATGTGCAGAGAGAGTTAGATTTGGGTGTGGTATGTTCAATCTGCAATCTAATTTGCAGTGTAAAAATAAAGCAGCCAGTATTTACCCTGCACAGAAATAAAATAACCCACCCAAATCTAACTCTTTCTGCACATGTTATATCTGCCTCCCCTGCAGTGCACATGGTTTTGCCCAACTGCTAAAAAATGTCCTGCTGCGATCAACTTGGAATCACCCCCATTATGTAATATTGTATTGCCTAGTAAAAATACTTTTAACCCATACACTTTGGTCTGAAATTGTGTTTATATTTTATTGTGTGTGTTACATATAGAAAAATACACAAATATACTTCACATGTATCTTGCTCCTTAGACAATATAAGGGCAGGAATCTGTTTGGTTACTATGGGCAACCAGCCATCTTAAATATAACTCACATCTGACCTAATTAATCCATAGGAAGGTATTAGCTAAAGCAGGAGTTACTAACATGATAGGTTAGGGTGCATTATGTTGGGAATGTTGTTAGAAGAAACTCACAACAAATGTAGGAATCAGGAAAACATGGCATGTATGTGGTATATAAAGGAAATTAATTTGTTTTTATTTTGTTTAAAATAAATAAATAAATGATACACAAACAATACATGTTTGACATGTGCAATACACATGTATTTGCTAATAATAAACATGTGTGCTGCTTGAGAGATTAACATATTTTGCGAACGTTTAACATAATAACATTTCCAGGGAATGTAAATGTACATACCATCTCTGAGAGTGCTAGAGCTACAATGGCCTCAGGGCCGGTTCTAGGGCTTTTTGCGCCCCGGGCGGGAAATAGGGGCATGGCTTCATACAGGGGGCGTGGTCAGTTACGCCCCCTGTACAGTAGTAGCGCCGCTGAAATGCTGTGCAGTGCGTGATGACATCGCACACCGCACAGCAAAGGTCCTCTCCACGAAGGGAAACTAGACGCATAGTGTCTAGTTCCCTTCGTGGAGAGGACCTTTGCTGTGCAGTACGCGATGACGTCATCACGCACCGCACAGTAAAGGTCCTCTCCATGAAGGGAAACACAGCGGGCAGCGGCAGCGGGGGGCACAGCAGTAGCTGATCTTGCCATGGTGCGGTGCCCTCTGGATGGCGCCGGCGCCCTCCAGAAGGCGGCGCCGCGGGCAAAACTCCTGCTTGCCCATGGCAAGATCCGCTACTGAATGGCCTGTTGATGCGTTTGCATTGCAAACAGCTGCATCATATTAGCAATGATTAGCTAGGTGCGCCCTGTCAGACACCTGTGGTGGCTGTTTGCTAGCTGTGCGCAGCCCTAGACTTACTCATCTGCTGCGAATGCCTGGTGTGTACCAGCAACGGGCAGCTTCGCTGCAGGGCGAAAGCCGCACCTACAGACCTTAGCATACTCCCCCACAAGACACCCACCTTCACGCCCCTTTTCGCTAGCCAGCGAAGCCATTCCCCCGCCGCACCTTCAACACGCCTCTTTGTCGATGCGTGGCTGTGAACCCAGAAAGCGTGTGTATTTCTGCACTTTCGTCGTACGGCGGACTTGGCACATGCGCATTCAGTACTTTGCGCGTGTGCATTTGACCCGCTGCTTGCAATGCGAAAATCCACAGCGATCAACTCGGAATGACCCTCCATGTGCACTGCAGGTGTGGCGGATATAACATGTGCAGAGAGCGTTAGATTTGGGTGGGTTATATTGTTTCTGTGCAGGGTAAATACTGTCTGCTTTATTTTTACACTGCAGTTTAAATTTCAGTTGGACACACCCCACCCAAATGTAACTCTCTCTGCACATGTTACATCTGCCCCACCTGCAGTACACATGGTTTTGCCCAACTGCTAACAAATTTGCTGCTCCGATCAACTGTGAATTAGGCCCCTTATCCTATCACTCTGTTTATTTCAGCAACAAGCGGAGCCCAGGAGCCTGCACGCAGAGACCAGAGACCCAGCTAATATTTCTCACAGTGTCCCGTGGATAAACTGTTTATGGAATGGAATGCTGACAGGAATGAGATTGCTGGACTTTCCACATGAAGCAATAGCACATGCCCAGAGATTCACAACTAAACTCACGCTGACCTTCAAACATTTTAACTAAGGTCAAACAAAGTATACCGCTTTCAGGGAAAAAATAAGTCTATGTAATAAAGCAATTTTTCTGGGTATACCAATGCCATTCATTTATTATTAGTATTATTCGTCATACTTGCTTACTCTACAGGAATGGCTGTCAGGCTCCCAGATGGGAAAGCCACAAAGTCAGCTAATATGATTATAGCTCGCTCAGGGGTAAATGTATGAACTGGCGATATAAGGGAGAATCGGTATCAGCGCACATTATACTGCTTCTCCCCCATGTATGATGGCTGCGGTGTGGGCACAGTGATAGCGCCCCTGTCCATATTGGCGCTGCTATCTAAAAGATAGCAGGCCGATATGCACGGGCAATGTACGAACGGTCAGCATCACTGACCGTTCCGACACCTGCAGCTGTCGATTTCGAATGATGTAAATTCACCTCAGCAGGGACTGAGCTGTCGCTTCCTGTGGCAGGTGCTGGCTCTGGACTGCGCTGGGGATCTCGTGTGAGTAGCGGGATCCTGCGCATGGACAGAGGAGGCAGCCGGGAAGGAGACACATTGCGTCAGCTCTGAGCTAAGGTGCTGTGTGCTCGGGGGGCATCGCCGGAGGGGGCAGACAAGATGGTAATACATGGTGTCATTTCCTGCTTTGCCTTGGTAATGAGGCAAAGCAGGAGGTGTTATAGCAGCCCGATGCCTGTCACTATAATACATTTACCTATCAATGACATATTGGGCTAAATGTAACAGCCTGCGAGCTGCCGGAGGTACGGGACTTGAAAGTGTGCCTGTATTTTTAAAGATGCAATAATTTACAAGGCAAAACCAACCTGGTTTATTATATGATCCAACCGCAAAAATTACAAAAAAGATGCGAACGCATACGCAGAAAATGCGATTGCCTCTGCCTGTCAATCAGGCGGAGGTGGTGGCAACGCTCCATTTCCAAGGCGGAGACAGAGTATTGCGGGGGCGGGGTGCGCTGTAGCGCAATTTCTGCTTGTTGAAGAGGGGGAGGCAGCGGTCAGCGTTGCCCTGTGATGGGCGGCCCCCAGCATGTGAACAGAAGGTTTGCAAATTCTGCTAATTAGCAGAATTTGCAATCCTTACTGAATTAGGCCCATAGTATATCAATAGAAAAAAGTACAAACATACTGAAAAAACACAGTATAAAACATTAGAGAGCATAAGATACACACTATGAAAAAAAATTGCAGCATATGAAGTCATAATACCCATAGAAGCAGCACCAGGTAACCAGGTAAACCCAAAAATTTGGTGCCACTGTTGGTAATGGGGAGGAGAAAAAATGAGTAGATAAGGGAAATAAAATCACAGAAGAGGGCCCTGCTTATTTGAGATCACAATCTATAGGGGAGGGTGAGACAGACAGGGGTGACACAGAGAGACAGTGAGTGAGGAACAACAACTATTCCATTATTGGGTTAGAAAGGACCAGGCAGGCTTAACCGGGATGAGACTGTTGGTAACTTTTTATTTGTTTGTTTTCAGGGTTTGGTTGCCATGGCAATGTAAAGATAGTTAATGTATTATCGTGGCCCACAATTTTTTGTAGAAATTGTAGAAATAATTGTGTATTACTTTTTCCTATATTATTTTGTTGTAGTATTCTGAATTCTTTACCTAAACTCTTTATCTTGGCTTTATCTGACATAATCCATTGCATACAATGAAACAGAACAGACCACTCAGCAGAGCTTTCCCGGCTTAATATGAGTTAATGACTGACAGCCTCCTTAATTAAAAGACGGACAGCCACCAGGAGCAGGGAGATTATTTGTTTCTAATTATCCAATGTATTATGTCGGATCAAGGCACAAAGAATAAATATTTCTGCATACCACTACAACTGAGTATAAAAATAACCAGAATAAAAACCTGAGATGTTTGTGGCAGTTGATTCTGGCAGTTACTGGTTGTAAAACTATAAAGGCGGAGGTGAGTGGAGATAACAGTACTGTATGTTCGTTGAGGATTTACATTTATTTTGCTAAAGGTAGGGCCACCACCAGGGGGCACTGCAGTCCCGGGTCCAGACAGAGAGGGGGACCACAACTTTCTCTGCACTATGGAGATTATGTTAATTTAATTGTAACTGGCCACCAACCTCCTCTGATTCATCCCAGGCTCCTCTCCTGCTCTTACTAATGAATCTAAGCCTTCTTATACTGTATGCCACTTTATATCATAAACACGTAGGATTAGGGAGACTATGTGATTTATTTATATTTTGTATGTATTTTTTATGTTTGTAATCATAGGCGTGCGCACGGGGGGTGCCTGGTGCGCACAGGCACCCCCTAATGTCCGGCACCCCCCGCATTCCACGCCTGTGATAATCGCGAGTCAGTCACTGAAAACTGCTGCTGCGCCCGCCGCCCCCGCCGCCCGCGTATATAGTAAATAGAGGCACTTGCTGGTGTTACGAATGGCAGCCCAGCGGGTGACTGATGTCAAGCGCCGCCTCCCGCCCCCGCTCTTCAGTCTCCTCCTGCGACAATGCGCACGCAAGGGGGTAAGTGAGAGCAGCTCCTTCCTTCTCATGGGAGTGGACTGGCTGAGTTGGATGCAGCGTCTCCTTTCTGCAGGTATGAGACGCATGCATAGGCGTGCGCAGCTAATTTTATTAGGGGGTGCACCCCCGGAGGGGCTTGTCTAGCACTGCCTTTTGAAGGCGTGTCTAGCACCACCCATAGACATGTCTAGAACTAATTTCTACCTAATAATAAAGTAGATATACTGCAATACACCCCAGAGAAAAAATAATTAAATATAATGGTGCGACCACCAGGCAGTACTGACGGTCTACTACGGCATAACCCTGAGTGCTAGCTTCCGCTGTACCCTATTCACTGCTTACACTTCCACAATCTATCCCTGAAAAGTACGGGAGATTTATTGAGCCAAATGGGAGGCGAACACAAGACCGCCGAAAACCGGTGCCACAGGTTTTTCTCCCTCTGTGAGTGTGCACGACACCCATAGAGGGAGAATAGATACTTTGGCGAGCGTAGCGAGCCTGCAAGGGGCTGTCTAGCGCTCTCCCCGCTGCAGGCATACTGGTGGTCGGTATCCCGCTGTCGGGATGACAGCCTGGATCCCGGCCTCCGGTAAGAGGTATGTATTCTGGAATGAACATTTTCATTCTAATATAAGTAGGTTTATAATGTACACATGTGCCATCAGAGCCGCATGTGCCTCTTTCTATGCCAACAGACCCCTCCTCTGCAGGACACCAGCATTTGTCACAAATGTTCCCATGCTCACCAGCTACTAGCCAGTAGTACCCCTTATTCACATTATGAGTCAAAATTCACATTATGCCACACAGTATGAGCCGAAATTCACATTACGCCACACAGTATGAGCCAAATTCACATTATGCCACACAGTATGAGCCGAAATTCACATTACGCCACACGGTATCAGACAAATTTCACATTTCGCCACACGGTATGAGACGAATTTCACATTACGCCACACAGTATGAGCCGAAATTCACATTACCCCACATGGTAAGAGACGAATTTCACATTACGCCACACGGTATGAGACGAATTTCGCATTACGCCACACTGTATGAGACGAATTTCACATTACGCCACACAGTATGAGCCGAAATTCACATTACCCCACACGGTATGAGACGAATTTCACATTACACCACACTGTATGAGACGAATTTCACATTACGCCACACAGTATGAGCCGAAAATTAACATTACCCCACATGGTATGAGCCGAAATTCACATTACGCCACACGGTATGAGACGAATTTCGCATTACGCCACACGGTATGAGACGAATTTCGCATTACGCCACACGGTATGAGACGAATTTCACATTACGCCACACGGTATGAGACGAATTTCGCATTACGCCACACTGTATGAGACGAATTTCACATTACGCCACACAGTATGAGCCGAAATTCACATTACCCCACACGGTATGAGACGAATTTCACATTACACCACACTGTATGAGACGAATTTCACATTACGCCACACAGTATGAGCCGAAATTCACATTACCCCACATGGTATGAGACGAATGTCACATTATGCCACACAGTATGAGCCGAAATTCACTTTTTGACATACAGTATGAACTGAAATTAACGTTATGCCACACAGTATTATCCAAAACTCACGTTATGTCACACAGTATGAGCTGGAATTCACGTTATGGCAAACTGTATGCCCCCAGCAGTGCCAGATACACATAATACCCCCATAGCGCTCACCGTTATTATAAAAGTATAACACATTATTAATAATAAATATTTTGAGGGATATAAATAATCCATAGTAATAAAAAAAAATCTAAATTTAACATATTAAACAGAGCTGTCTAAGTGACACACTGACAGAGAGCGTGTGTCTTAAGGCCCATACACACTGGGCGATTGTGAGCTGAGAGCAGGTCACTTTTGGTGTGTTGACCTGCTTTCAGCTCAAAACCGCCCAGTGTGTATGCCCCGGCGATGAGCGCTGATGCGCGCCTACCAGCAGATGAACAGTGCGGTGGACGGCTTTCCATAGCGTCCTGTTATGGAAAGCCATGCACCCCCACTGACATTGCTGGGCAATTTTCAGCCCAGCGATGTCAGCGATCATCCCTGTGCATACACGCTGGGCAGAAACGTCCAGTGTGTATGCACCTTTATACTCTCTGCTGAGTGCTGAACTGTCTCAGGCTCGCTCAGCTGTGTCCTACACTTCAGCGGCGGCTCCGATTCCTCCTGAGAGGAACGCTACCTGGGCTGAGCCAGTGAAGTTGGCGTGGCTGGCGGCAGCAGTTACAGGACAGTGAGGACACAGCGCAGATGCAAACGCAGGATTTTTATGGGGGAGGGAGGGGGGGTTCCTATATATATATATATATATTCAGCAAAAACAATGGCCGGCACTCCAAGATGTTAATAATTAAACCACATCACAGCATGTCACCAATCACATAGTACACATAAACACAGCATACATACACACAGTAAACTCACATAATAGTGTACATACACATAAATGATATACTTACATACATAAACACACATAGCAGCAGTACACAACATGCATACATACAGTACACACGTACACTAGTAAACAGATACACAGCTGACACCATAGTATACATACTGTAGTGTACACACACATCTCTTTCACAAAAAACACAGCCACCATAATTGCATATAGACGCTGCCAGCCCCTGCCGAGTCAGCGAGAGCCTGCCCGGCCAGCATCTTTAATCAAAGACACCCGCGTACTGATCCCCCCCCCCACTGGACCCGCCACTCCCCACTGGACCCGCCACTACCGCCGTCACCCCCTGACATGCGTCTCATACCTGCAGAAAGGAGACGCTGCATCCAACTCAGCCAGTCCACTCCCATGAGAAGGAAGGAGCTGCTCTCACTTACCCCCTTGCGTGCGCATTGTCGCAGGAGGAGACTGAAGAGCGGGGGCGGGAGGCGGCGCTTGACATCAGTCACCCGCTGGGCTGCCATTCGTAACACCAGCAAGTGCCTCTATTTACTATATACGCGGGCGGCGGGGGCGGCGGGCGCAGCAGCAGTTTTCAGTGACTGACTCGCGATTATCACAGGCGTGGAATGCGGGGGGTGCCGGACATTAGGGGGTGCCTGTGCGCACCAGGCACCCCCCGTGCGCACGCCTATGGACGCATGTCAGGGGGTGACGGCGGTAGTGGCGGGTCCAGTGGGGAGTGGCGGGTCCAGTGGGGGGGGGGATCAGTACGCGGGTGTCTTTGATTAAAGATGCTGGCCGGGCAGGCTCTCGCTGACTCGGCAGGGGCTGGCAGCGTCTATATGCAATTATGGTGGCTGTGTTTTTTGTGAAAGAGATGTGTGTGTACACTACAGTATGTATACTATGGTGTCAGCTGTGTATCTGTTTACTAGTGTACGTGTGTACTGTATGTATGCATGTTGTGTACTGCTGCTATGTGTGTTTATGTATGTAAGTATATCATTTATGTGTATGTACACTATTATGTGAGTTTACTGTGTGTATGTATGCTGTGTTTATGTGTACTATGTGATTGGTGACATGCTGTGATGTGGTTTAATTATTAACATCTTGGAGTGCCGGCCATTGTTTTTGCTGAATATATATATATATATATATAGGAACCCCCCCTTTCTCCCCCATAAAAATCCTGCGTTTGCATCTGCGCTGTGTCCTCACTGTCCTGTAACTGCTGCCGCCAGCCACGCCAACTTCACTGGCTCAGCCCAGGTAGCGTTCCTCTCAGGAGGAATCGGAGCCGCCGCTGAAGTGTAGGACACAGCTGAGCGAGCCTGAGACAGTTCAGCACTCAGCAGAGAGTATAAAGGTGCATACACACTGGACGTTTCTGCCCAGCGTGTATGCACAGGGATGATCGCTGACATCGCTGGGCTGAAAATCGCCCAGCAATGTCAGTGGGGGTGCATGGCTTTCCATAACAGGATGCTATGGAAAGCCGTCCACCGCACTGTTCATCTGCTGGTAGGCGCGCATCAGCGCTCATCGCCGGGGCATACACACTGGGCGGTTTTGAGCTGAAGGCAGGTCAACACACCAAAAGTGACCTGCTCTCAGCTCACAATCGCCCAGTGTGTATGGGCCTTAAGACACACGCTCTCTGTCAGTGTGTCACTTAGACAGCTCTGTTTAATATGTTAAATTTAGATTTTTTTTTATTACTATGGATTATTTAATTTATATCCCTCAAAATATTTATTATTAATAATGTGTTATACTTTTATAATAACGGTGAGCACTATGGGGGTATTATGTGTATCTGGCACTGCTGGGGGCATACAGTTTGCCATAACGTGAATTCCAGCTCATACTGTGTGACATAACGTGAGTTTTGGATAATACTGTGTGGCATAACGTTAATTTCAGTTCATACTGTATGTCAAAAAGTGAATTTCGGCTCATACTGTGTGGCATAATGTGACATTCGTCTCATACCATGTGGGGTAATGTGAATTTCGGCTCATACTGTGTGGCGTAATGTGAAATTCGTCTCATACAGTGTGGTGTAATGTGAAATTCGTCTCATACCGTGTGGGGTAATGTGAATTTCGGCTCATACTGTGTGGCGTAATGTGAAATTCGTCTCAGTGTGGCGTAATGCGAAATTCGTCTCATACCGTGTGGCGTAATGTGAAATTAGTCTCATACCGTGTGGCGTAATGCGAAATTCGTCTCATACCGTGTGGCGTAATGTGAAATTCGTCTCATACCGTGTGGCGTAATGTGAATTTCGGCTCATACCATGTGGGGTAATGTGAATTTCGGCTCATACTGTGTGGCGTAATGTGAAATTCGTCTCATACAGTGTGGTGTAATGTGAAATTCGTCTCATACCGTGTGGGGTAATGTGAATTTCGGCTCATACTGTGTGGCGTAATGTGAAATTCGTCTCATACAGTGTGGCGTAATGCGAAATTCGTCTCATACCGTGTGGCGTAATGTGAAATTCGTCTCATACCATGTGGGGTAATGTGAATTTCGGCTCATACTGTGTGGCGTAATGTGAAATTCGTCTCATACCGTGTGGCGAAATGTGAAATTTGTCTGATACCGTGTGGCGTAATGTGAATTTCGGCTCATACTGTGTGGCATAATGTGAATTTGGCTCATACTGTGTGGCGTAATGTGAATTTCGGCTCATACTGTGTGGCATAATGTGAATTTTGACTCATAATGTGAATAAGGGGTACTACTGGCTAGTAGCTGGTGAGCATGGGAACATTTGTGACAAATGCTGGTGTCCTGCAGAGGAGGGGTCTGTTGGCATAGAAAGAGGCACATGCCGCTCTGATGGCACATGTGTACATTATAAACCTACTTATATTAGAATGAAAATGTTCATTCCAGAATACATACCTCTTACCGGAGGCCGGGATCCAGGCTGTCATCCCGACAGCGGGATACCGACCACCAGTATGCCTGCAGCGGGGAGAGCGCTAGACAGCCCCTTGCAGGCTCGCTACGCTCGCCGAAGTATCTATTCTCCCTCTATGGGTGTCGTGCACACTCACAGAGGGAGAAAAACCTGTGGCACCGGTTTTCGGCGGTCTTGTGTTCGCCTCCCATTTGGCTCAATAAATCTCCCGTACTTTTCAGGGATAGATTGTGGAAGTGTAAGCAGTGAATAGGGTACAGCGGAAGCTAGCACTCAGGGTTATGCCGTAGTAGACCGTCAGTACTGCCTGGTGGTCGCACCATTATATTTAATTATTTTTTCTCTGGGGTGTATTGCAGTATATCTACTTTATTATTAGGTAGAAATTAGTTCTAGACATGTCTATGGGTGGTGCTAGACACGCCTTCAAAAGGCAGTGCTAGACAAGCCCCTCCGGGGGTGCACCCCCTAATAAAATTAGCTGCGCACGCCTATGTTTGTAATACTTACTATATGCTAGTCACTCAGGGTCGGACTGGCCCACAGGGGTACCGGTAGGCCCCACTGCCTGAGGACCCAGTCCTTCCTCTAGGGGTCAGGTTCATGACTGTGCACTTGTATTATACATGGTAGATATGTTGCATTACACTGCACTAAACTATTGTGTATTTCAAGCCTCTGTGGAGGCTGGCCACACCCCCTTTGTAGGCTGTACACACCCCTAAGTATGGGCCCCTATAACTGCATTCCCCCGGTGGGCCCTACATGCCCCAGTCCGACACTGTAGTCACTGATGATATAGTGCTTACTGTTGTGCATTCTGCTCTGACCCATCTGTATCAGAGGAAGTCCTATGCATTGCTAGCATCCTATATGTAGATTTTAGTTCTGATTTTAACACTGTTATTCCAATGTCACTGATAACTAATACCCCTTTCACACTGCACAAAACCCGGTATCCACCTGGCATAATGCCTGGTCGACATGGGTCAGCGTGCGGTGTGAAAACGCTATAGCCGAAATCCCGGGTCACCTGACCCAGCAATTCAACCCGGGACTAAAGCAGTGTTATAACCGGGGTCAATGGCAGCGTAAACGGGCTCCCCGGTCGATGCCACCCGGGACCCGTTCACTACAACAGGGAGAGGCGGCGCGGAGATGATCTCATCTCCCAGCGCCACCTCTGGCCCCACTGCTATGGCAACCCGCCCGGCATATTGCCGGGTCAGGGAAGCCAGCAGCAGCGTCCAATGCTGGATCTCACCCGGGATTGACCCTTTCCAATTCCCAGGTGGGATCCGGCATTGACGGTGTGAAAGGGGTATTAGTTGTTTGATTTGGGGTCAAATGGTTTTATTTGTAATTGATTTTGGATTTTTTTAATGGACAGACCACAGGGGGCTAGAATGGGGAGTACAGTTGAATTGAATTGTAAGTCACTGTCTTCATGTTTTGCTTATTTGTTTACTCTGTAATTGGGCGCTGCAGATCCCATTTTGCGCCATATAAATAAAGGATAATAATAATAATAATAATAATAGGGTGCCAGGGGAGGTGATGATAGAAATGGGAGTTCCCCAGGACTGTGTCCTCAGTCCCTCATTGTACTCACTGTTTGCCCACGACTACTTGTCATCGTCTGATGTTAAGGTCATCAAATTCGCTGATGACATTGCAGTCGTTAGGTTAATCAGTGACGATGAAGAGAGTCACTATAGAAATGAAATAGTAAAGTTGGTGGCCTGGAGTGGGGCAAATCACTTTTAAATGGAGACAAGACTAAAGAA
This sequence comes from Pseudophryne corroboree, assembly GCF_028390025.1. NCBI lineage: Eukaryota > Metazoa > Chordata > Amphibia > Anura > Myobatrachidae > Pseudophryne > Pseudophryne corroboree. Next base: position 89,927,311 of record NC_086449.1, on the reverse strand, counting down.
TTGGAAGTTGATTTTAGAAGGAGATGTTTGATACCAAAATTACCAGTGTCCATCCATGGTCTAGATGGTGAGACAGTGAAGTAATTTACATTTTAGGGTACCCAGGTTTTGCCAAACCCGACATTGTCTAGAAATTCAGAGTCTTTAATTAAAAAGGCACAATGTTTCTTTTTTTTTTTTTAAAGGTGTTTAAGAGTAAAGCAACAATGAAACATTTATAGATGCTGTATTGAAACTTTTATGACCTTTGGCATTATTGTTTGGTATGGCAACTACACTGCATTGAAGCACATGGTAAGGACAGCAAGTAAAATCATTGGAGTGCGGTTGCCATCCATTCATGAGCTTAACGGATCTAGGGTTCTAAAGTGAACTAGGAATATTCTATTGGATCCGAACCACCCTTTTTACGTATATTTAGATAAACTTATGTCTCAGAAGAGGTTCAGAACACTGAGGGCACGCATAGGGAGTCTGGGTAGTAGTTTCCTTCCATCTGCGGTATGAATGTTGAATGGTGTAAATATATTTTCGTACAGTAGTTGATTTTTTTTGTTGATTTTTTTTTTTACCATGGATTGCGGCTCACTGTACTGGTGTGTATTGTTCAATGTAATTTTGTCTTTCAACCTTTGAATTTTTAATATTAAATTAATAGTAATAATTACTGTATATGCACCAAGCTCCGGAATGTGATACATTCCGGTGCTTGGATGTGGTGGGCAATGCCACCAGATGACGTTGCCCAACAGAAGCCTATGAGCTTCTTTCACTTTTCCTGATGTATAATCAGATCCCTCCCAGAACCCCTTGTGCCACTCGATGCATGTGCAGAAGGACTTCCCAGGTCATAAACCCAGAAGGCCTTCTATCGCAAAGGACAGCTCTTACCGGGAGAGCTGTGCATTGTGATTTTCTTCAAACATACAGCGTTAATAAATGATGTTATACTTGCAATGACTGGCGGGATGCATTGTGTATTCCTATTACTCCATACAACCTCTCCCTATACAGTATCTCCTCCTATTACTCCATATACCCTCTCCCTATATCTCCTCCTATTACTCCATATATCCTCTCCCTATATCTCCTTCTATTACTCCATATACCCTCTCCCTATATCTCCACCTATTACTCCATATAACCTCTCCCTATATCTTCTCCTATTACTCCATATACCCTCTCCCTATATTTTCTCCTATTACTCCATATATCCTCTCCTTATATCTCCTCCTATTACTCCATATACCCTCTCCCTGTATCTCCTCCTATTACTCCATATACCCTCTCCCTATATCTCCTCCTATTACTCCATATACCCTCTCCCTATATTTTCTCCTATTACTCCATATATCCTCTCCTTATATCTCCTCCTATTACTCCATATACCCTCTCCCTATATCTCCTCCTATTACTCCATATACCCTCTCCCTATATCTCCTCCTATTACTCCATATACCCTCTCCCTATATCTCCTCCTATTACTCCATATACCCTCTCCCTATATCTCCTCCTATTACTCCATATACCCTCTCCCTATATCTCCTCCTATTACTCCATATACCTTCTCCCTATATCTCCTCCTATTACCCCATATACCCTCTCCCTATATCTCCTCCTATTACCCCATTTACCCTCTCCCTGTATCTCCTCTTATTACTCCATATACCCTCTCCCTATATCTCCTCCTATTACTCCATATACCCTCTCCTTATATCTCCTCTTATTAAGGCCCCCATCCACTAGTGCCATTTCATTAAATTCCGAGCTTTCTGTTTGATGGATCGGATGAAAAGTGTCACATCACATGTCATTTTCCTCTGACTCTGATCCGAGGCGTGTTCCCATGCTCCTCAGATCAGAGTCGCAGATTGGCATGGCTGTCATGATTATTGTCGCAATCGGAAGAAAAAAGATGCATTTGTACACCTGTGATTTTATCGCAGATGACAACTAGGAGGAGTTACTTGATTGGTACCTGAACACAACCATCCACACGCCCAGCAGCAGTAACAGCAGCAGGGGATAAGCAGCAGTAGCAGTGCAGTATCGGCGGCTTGTATTTGGGTTTTTGTGCAAATCGGAAGTAGGTACCAGCACGGTGCTGGCAGCACCCATCACAACCATATACATAATAGCTTCATGTACATGTTTTAATACTGTCCACCAATGTAAACACACTGTCCACCATGTGTATCACTGCACACTGCCCACCACCACCCATATCCCTCAGAAAATATGTGCATTCTGTATCTATCTGTGTCCCATCGCTGGGCCAAAGTCGGTTTAACCTATTGATGCTTAATGATGACATATTGCTTTCCAAACCAACTTTATTTCTATAAAAAATTTCAACCATAGAAAACATTTTCATACCCTAATAAAACAACACTAAATAAACATAAATAAAAACATATAACCATAGCCATTACTAAAACAAAATGTTAAACTTTTTTTATCCTTTGATTTGTCCTTAGATACGTCATTAAGCAAGGACCTTGATTTTATTAGAGGCTTCATAGAACTATTCCAGTCCAAGGAGTGTCTTTGGAAGGCAAAGTCCAAGGACTATTTAAACAAGAACAAGCGTCTTGCGGCCAATGAAGATCTGGTCGACTTTTGTAAGCCATTTTATGTGGCTACCAATGTTGAGTGGGTGAAAAAGAAGTGGTATAATCTGCGAACCATGTTCATCAAAGAACACCAAAAGATGGAGGACTCAAAGCGGTCTGGTGATGGCAAAGACGACGTGTACAAACCTAGTCTTTGGTATTTTAACCTGATTACATTCCCTGTCGAAAAAAAGACGGCAAGAGGTGGATTCTCTTCCCTTACATGGCCTGATGCAGTGGAGTCTGAGGTGGGTGAAGCGTCACAGGCCACATCTGTAAGTATATTGTCATTTTAATTTTTAAAATGTCCCACAGTCCGCACCAGTCTGCTTCACTCACACTCCACTCCACTTTACATAATGGCCTTCTTCTGCCAACGGACTGCACCTACTCCAATAAAATTGGGCAGGTACTCTTCCCTGACCTGGTTTGTGCGTGCAGTCAGGGTCGGTTCTTGCCCTTTTGGCGCTCTGGGTGGGAAATCGGGGCGTGGCTTCATACAGGGGGCGTGGTCAGTTACGCCCCCTGTACAGTAGAGTAGCGCAGCTGTAAAAGAAAAAAAAATAATACTTACTATCCCCGCTCCCGACCGCTGCAGACCTCCGCCGGCGGCGCTCTTCTCCTCGGATCTGTCATAGAGAGACACTAGAGGTCAATTATGACCCCTAGCCTCTGTGTCAGTCTCACAATGCTGTGCAGTGCGCGATTACATCATCATAGCGGGCCGCGGGGGGCACAGCAGTAGCGGATCTTGCCATGGTGTGGCGCCCTCCGGATGGCGCCGGTGCCCTCCGGAAGGCGGCGCCCCGGGCAAAAGTCCTGCTTGCCCGTGGCAAGATCCGCTACTGCGTGCAGTCCCCATATAGAGAAAAGGAGGTACTTGCAGGGACGACAACGGTGTAACCTCCTCCAGTTGGTCGGGCTCCTCCGGTGCTGCTGTGCCCAATGTCCTATGTTGTCTGGCTTTCCTGCACAAAAAGTTATGGAGGACACAGCATGCAGTCACCACCCGGTCTATTTTTTCGACACGCAAGTTGATAGCCGTAAGGAAAATGTGGAAGCGGTTGAACATCCCAAAAGCTTTTTCAACAATACGGCGTGCCCTGGATAGCCTATAATTGTAAATCCTCCTCTCCTTTGATAGCCTTCTTTGTGGATAGGGCTTCATTATTTTTTGTGTAGTGCGATGGCCTCATCCGCCATGAAAACAAAATTTAGCCCGTGCCTCGTTTCCCCCGTCGAAGGCAAATTCATAGTATATGTGGTGAGTCTTTTGTAGAAGGCAGTATTCTTCAGGGAGCCACCGTCCAAGGCCCGACCATTTTCCCCAACATCTATAAAGATAAACTCATAGTTGGCATTGACCACCACATCAGAATGATGCTGAAGTACCCCTTATAGTTGTAATACAATGGACCGCTGTTGACAGGAGGGATAATGCATACGTTTTTACCATCAATGGCTCCACCGCAATTAAGGGAATGACACCTGGTTTCAAACTCCTCTGCAATGGCTTGCCACTCTTCTACACTTGCAGGGAACTAGAAAAAAATAGAAATAAAAAGATTAACACGTGTTAAATGTGTTTTTGACCCACAGATTTCTACTTCCGAGCACGATGTGACTAGCACCCCAGACCTCAGTCTCCTTGCAGACCCTGAGGACTAATCCCAAGTGCCACCAACACCACAAAAAAGCACTGCACCTCAGCATCCAGCCACCCTTCCCCAAGCTGCACGGAAGAGAGGTAGGGAGAGAAAGCACACCCAGAATGAGGAGGAGGAGGTGGCTCTGTGCTTTCAGCAGGTTAAAAGGGCATTGTTAATCCCCCCTCCCCCCGACCGGTTTGACTAGTTTGGGACATACACTGCCACATCCATACTCCCTGCCCTTCTCGATAAAGTGAACCACTTTGAAAGACTGGTCAATGAAATGGTCTTTCTGCTGAGGAGAGGCTGTTTAGATGGTGACACGGTGATTCTACTACCCTCTCTGCTTATCCCACCCAACTCCAGCCTATTCCTCCCACCCAACTACAGCCTATTGCTCACACCGAACCGCAGGCTAATCATCCCACCCAAGCCCAGCCTACACCCCCACACAACTACTCTTTTGCTATTTATACAGCTATGCTGGAGGCAGAAGATGACAATATGCCAAATTATTCTGACTTTTAGTTTTTTTTTTTTTTTTAATTCCCAGTAAATATGGTGCTGTATGGTGCTATATGGTGCTTTGGATGCAGACTTTTGGTGGAGGATACACACATGCTGCAAGTGCACAGTCATGGGGTTGGGACCATTGATTCTGCATTTACAGCATGTGTATAGTCTCCTGTACAAATCTGCAGCCAAAACACCTTATATCCCTCGGAATATATATACCGCACCATATTTATTGTGAATTAGAGGGATTGGGTAAAAACCAGACAGGGCCAGATCCCCGAATGCCAGACCGTACTGAACCCCCACACTAATCTTGTCCACTTTTTGGAAAAAGTACTGCAGGTTCCCATCCGGGGGGTTTATGTGACAGAAGTCATCGGGGACAATGGGAGGGAGAGATTACAGCTGTTCTGCATGATCCAGGGATGTTTTTAAAATCCGGAACAACCTAGACCATACAGAGATACTGTAATCTCTCTCTCCCCCTGTTCCGCAATGACCGCTGACATATACACCCCACCGGGCTGGAGACCCCACAAACCAGGACGTATGGGGATGTATAGTACTATCTCCAAAACTGCTGGGATTGCAGCAGGGATCCGGTCCAGTGTGGTGTAGGGGGCTCTGATGGTTCTGGCTTTTACCCAATCCCTCAAATATTAAAGTTTTAGTATTTTATACTGTTTATAAGGGTGTATTTATGATTGTTGAAAGCCATGTTGGCTTCACTGAAAATATATGCATGTTGGCAAAAAAACTGCACTTTTTACCTTAAAATTGTATGCTACTTTAGCAAAAAATGTTACTACCTAAGCCACGTTGGCTACACTGAAAATATATGCCATGTTGGCCTTTTCGGTTTTGGTTTAAGAACAAATATTTAATTGTTTTATCCTATGGCAGAAATTTTTACTACTCAAGTAAACAAGTGTGTTGTGTTGTTCTTTTATCTTTAAATACTGGTTCTGCAGCATCTTCACGATGGCCTTGCAGGTATCAGGAATGATCTGCCCCAAAGTTTAAGCAGAGATAAGGGTCCCAAACTTTAGATTTTCCAGTGAACGGCCGGTAGTCAGATACTGTACCTCAAGGTAGCCACCCCCACCTCATTTAGGAGCCCATGTATCAACTAGTTTTAGCTATTTGAAACTCGTTGTGTAATGGTGCTTCAGCCAACCATCTCCGGTCATGTATTTGAAAAATGACAGTTGGTAGCCGATGGCTGGAGAACCATTTATCATACACAACGAGTTTAAATAGCTAAAACTCGTTGATAAATGGGCCACAACACCCTGAATGGGTAGCTGTATGATGTTGCAGTTGGCACCATAATACGCATTACCCAACTGACTTTATTACGTAAATGGATTCTCTGCGGCAGCGGGTGTAGTATGTTATGCCGGCGGTCGGGCTCCCGGCGGCCAGCATACCGGTGCCGGGGGCCCGACCCCCAGCATACCGACAGATGGGCAAGCGCAAATGAGCCCCTTGCAAGCTCGCTGCCCTCACTACGCTGCGGGCACGGTGGCGCGCTACGCACACCATGCTATCTATTCTCCCCAAGAGGGAGAAAATCTGTCGGTATGCCTGCAGTCGGGATTCCGGCGCCAGTATGCTGGTCGTCAGGATCCCGGCCGCCGGCAAACTGAAGACTACCTGCGGCAGCACATGTGCAAAAAGTTGGCAAGTATGAGTTGGAATTACCAGTGTTGCAGAGTACTTCTATATTTGTCTTGGGATTTGGATGCTTACATTGATGACTGATGTGAGGGGATTTCAATTATTAGACCTGTTTGCAAGAACCTGGAAATCCCCTTCTGCCTTATATAGATACAGAAGTAGCCAGAGATAACCGTGTACAGGGCAGAGAGGAGGACGGTGGCAGAGGGTCAGCGAGGAGCAGAGGACGAGGTGAGTGTATGGGGACAGCAGGAAACAGACTCAGGGATAACGGAAAGATGCGAGGGAAACAGGGGTAGGATTAGTGAGAAAGAGGGAGATACATGTGTAGAGCTTGCAGCCTGTTCTGATGGCTCACAGCACACAGAGACCTCCCCTCCTGCTCATAGCCTAGACAGGGGGCAGGCATTACAGGAAACAACTTACAAATACAAAGAAAGAGTGAACGCACTGGAGTCAGACACAGAGAGGAAGCTGGAACAGCAGCTACAGCTCAGAGTGTAACATTGTCACAGACTAGAAGCCAGCCACACTCTCTGCATTGCCACACTCTCTGCATTCTACTTATTTTTTCCTTTACAGGAGACTCCATCACTTCCAGCTGCTTATATCAGAATTTTGGAGTTTACTATCCACAGCGTATCCCACCATGGAAAAGTACTGGATCCTACTTGTTCTGTTGCACGTGGCCGGCATCATTCAAATAGGTGAGCTGATTAATTGATATGGCACTGTAGATGAGACTTGTCATATGTGAGCGTAACTTCTTATTACTGTACATGGTCGTCTTTGTAGCCCACACCGCACTCTGGTGTAATGATGGGAATGGTAACTGTGGCGGGAGCTGCCGCTACTCCATGACCGAAACTCGGGATGTTTCCATAGATATAGGCCCATCTATCAATGAGTTTTATGTATTTAAAACTCACTGCGTATGATAGATGGTGCTCCAGCCAGTCAGCTTCCAACTGTCATTTTTAAAATGCATGGCAGGAGCTGATTGGCTGGAGCACTATTTATCATATGCAACAAGGTTTAAATAACCCAAACTAATTGATAAATGGGCCCCATAGCATGTAAACCATTTGTTGTAACTACATCATATACCAGAGATTGTTCTCCTAGCTCCCAGTTGTCTTTGTTTTGGAGGGACTTTATTTTGGTTCTGTAGTGTGGACTGTTATAAATGCGATCTGTCCAGATTTATTCTTAAACCCAAATAGTTCCTGTCTGCCTCTGAAATGTGCATGGACACCTCCCCCCTGTGAATGATTGTGCGTCCTCCCTAGTATTTTTAGTTTGCTATAATTGGTGATCACTTTTGCAGTCTGCTCGTGTTCCCTGCTGGCGCATTGAGAGTGTGGGAAGTGCTCTAAGTGTCCCTCTTTGGCCGTGTGAAATCTGGGGATATCAATGACAGGAGCTATGCTAAATTAGTGCAGTGGCTGTATGATGCATAAACAGCTGCTATAGACAGAAGGCTTTGGATATAGGCTAATGTTCATATTACATGAATATTTGTTATTTTACCAGTGGGAAATAATATCCTGCCATCTCCCAGTGGCATGCTATACTTTCATTTGCCGGGCAAACCCTTGTTCTGCTTCCTCGGAATGTCCGGCCAAAGAAAAAAATCCACTTCTTGCTGCACACATGCTGACCTGTTCACCCCCCTTCCCAAATAATGAATCCCCCTCCTTCCCCTCATATCTAAGCAAGAGGAGGGGGATGTCTCTGGGTATCACTCAGCAGCCTGCTGATTAGATGTAAACAGGGCTCTTCAGTGATATCACACCATGATGATATCAGCCTAGGGGAAGGTATATCAAGTCTTGGTGAGAGAGTGGAGAGTTGCCTAAAGCAACCATTCAGCTTGTGTGCTTTCAAAGACTGTATTGGATAAATGACAGTTAGTAGCTGATTGGTTGGTTTGGGGAACATCTCTCCTACGTCTCTTTCCAAAGTTTGATACATCCCCCCCCCCTAGGCTTCCAGGAGGGCCAATAATGTTGGGTTGTGTTATCCAATATTGCAATATGCTTGCCTGGGAAAAGCACAGTCATCCAGTAAGAAGCGGTATCCAAGCCATAAGCGATTACTTCTTTACGCGTTTCTCCACCTTCTAACAGTTTCAGTGGCTTCCCCCATTTGTCCATTTTTTGGGAAGCTTTAATACGTCTCCCCTACACTGTAGACTTCAGACAGAAATGACACATTGTTGAAGGTGGAAGTGCCCTGTGAATGTGCGGCTACAGTCCGCAAATGCACATAGTGGTACTACATATGGTCTGGCACTTTGGCTTTGCCGTACCATATTAAACAGGTGAGCTCACTCTGAGATGACACACAATCGCCATGCCCATAGAACTCTAGGGAGATGGATGTACTCTCCTCTAAGTAGGGTAATGCAGATAGATCTCGTTAGATTAAAAAAAAAACAAGGAAATGTCAGCTGTAATATCACAAAGTCACATGATTTTTAACAACAATATTAAAAGCAGAAGAATATCATATGATTTATAACAAGAAAAGCTCAGTTATCAAAATGATTCACTGCAGTTGCAGGAAAGGGAAGTGCTTGTTTCATATACAGTGCCTGTGTTTGCTGAACAGGGGGTGGTATGATTTCCGTAACGTATTGAACAAAATCAAAAGTTGGGATTTTTCTGTGCTTTTATGGGGATGAGTTCCAAACCTGAATGGGGTGTGGATCATAGGCTCGACAGTAACTAGGTCGACAGTCATTAGGTTGACCTCTATTGGTCGACAGTGACTAGGTCGACACCTGAAATAGGTCAACGCTGTCATTAGGTTGACATGAGTTTTTTTACATTTTTGGGGTGTTGTTTTCTTCGTAAAGTGACTGGGAACCCCAATTAGTGCACCGTGCCCCTCGCATGGCTTGCTTTGCCCGCCATGCTTCGGGATAGGTGCCTCGTTTTGCTAACGCTGCACTCGGCACAGGTTACTATTCCCAATCATAGTCCATGTGGATCGTAAAATATGAAAAAGTTAAAAAAAGAAAAAAAATGTAAAAAACTTGTGTCTACCTTTTCATGTGTCGACTTTTGCCATGTCGACCTAATTACCATGTCGACCTAATGCATGTCGACCAGTAGTGGTTGACCTGATTAGTGTGGCCCTTAGTACTGTCGACCTAAAGACCAGATCCCACCTGAATGTGATGTTTCTCCTAAATACAAGGAGGAAGCGATGAGTACAGTATGTGGATGCCGGGAGAGAGGGAGAGAATCTGTGGTAACATTTCAGCCTCCCCACACAGACCCTGCACCACAGCCAAGAACAGAGATCACTTGGCTGCCGCTGAAAGGTGCTGGCACATGGTACACCCCACCCCCTCTTTAATCTGCCCACCACATATTTATCGCATTCACAAACACACTTAAACATGTTTTTAGATGGCAAGCACAGCCCTGTGTTAAGCAATTAACATTTATTTTTCAATAATCATTCAGGTCAAGTATTTGCTCTGCCTCATACTTTGCCACGGAGTCTTGCTGGAGTCACAGACCATTAATGCCGCATGTTTCTCTTGTTTAAAAACGTCTTCATTTTCCGGACCCATACTGGGAGAAGGCTGATGTCTGAGCAAACCTCCAAACTGTGGGGGTGATTCAGAGCTGTTCATAGATGTGCTAAATTTTGGCCCCGCATGACAGGCCCTGCACCCCCCCTCCCCCGCACAGGTGCGAAAGCATCGCACGGCGGTGATGCCTTCGCACGCGCCAAGTAGCTCCCTACCTGCGCAGCGGCTGCATGTGACATCACACAGTTGCCGTGGCCCACCCCCACAACGGTCCTGACACGCCTGCTTTGTTCTAACGCCGTTGGCACACACCCTCCCGCCCCGCCTCTGCCTGTCTATCAGACAGAGGCGATTGCACCAGTGAGATGCTTTCAGTGATTCTCAACTGTGGTTCTCAAGGCACACCAACAGTCCAGGTTTTAAGGATAGCCATACTTGAACATAGGTAACTTAATTAGTACCTGAGCTGTTTTGATTTAACCATCTGTACAAGCATGTATATCACTAAACCCTGAACTGTTAGTGTGTCCTGAGGACCAAGGTTGTGAATCACTGGTATATGTTTCACAGGTCGGCAAGTCAGGAACATACCTACCGACTCAGTGGGCCAGTCTACCTGAGTAAAGTGGCCAGTCTGGGGCTCTGATGGCACACTTCTCATTGAATCACATTACCGTGGCCCCATACTCCCCACTGTCTCATGATACAAATGGCCATGACCAGCCACCTCTGGCATGGCTTTTCAGGAGTTGGCAGGCATGATCAGTGCCCTATTCACTGCTAGGGTATCCGGATGACAGGTCGACACCATGTCAACACACATATGATCGACATGATCAAAAGGTCGACATGTTCAATTGGTTGTCGTGACAATGGTCGACACAAGTTTTGGAGATTTTTTTGCTTTTTTCCCCTCAACTTTTTCATACTTTACAATCCACGTGGACCACAGTTGAGAGCAGTAACCTGCGCTTCTTTCGCCATGCGAGGGGACGCTGTACGCTAATTGGGTTTTCATGCACTGAAAATTACAATTTGACACCCAAAAAACACAAGGAGCTCAGGTTAACCTTTTCACATGTCGGCCATCTACAAATCAGTCTTTTGATTGTGTCAACCTTCTTCACATGTAGACCTTGGGCATGTCGACCATTTGGGGTAAACCTAGACACTGTTGACCTATTTATTGTCGACCTTTTCAACCACACCCCACTACTAAAAGGCTGGGGATTACCCCAGGGATGCGTGGTCTAGCCACCATCTAAAAGGGTGGTATTCATGTGACCGGCGGTCAGCAGACCGACGGTCACATGACCTCCCCCAAAATCCTGCCCCCTCACTATCCCGACAGCCGGCATGCCGACCAACTGGGACTATCTCCACTCGTGGGTGTCCATGACACCCATAGAGTGGGAGTAGAACCTTGCTGCACTCGCCCCTCCCCACCGGGATCCCGGCGTCGGTATGCTGACTGGCAGTCAGGAGACCATTGGTCAGCCATACCACACCCATCTAAAATGACAGCAGCAGAGGATGGGAGAGAGAGAGAGAGAGAGAGAGAGAGAGAGAGAGAGAGAGAGAGAGAGAGAGAGATATTACTCCAAGAAAGCAGCATAATCAGAGGAGTCTGTAAATACAAAAAGTGTATTTCTTCAGCTAAACTTAGGGTTGCAGATATACTCTCTCATCTCTCCCACTTCTCCCCTGATAAAGAAAGTGCCTTGTTCATGTGTTTGCTGTCCATGTTGTATTTCTGTCAGCGTAAGATGTGCCATGAGAGTGGAATCATGCAATGACGCCATCTGCTGTCTACAGCTGTGTACTACAGGAAATTACAATTCTGGTTCACTTTCACTTCTCCTTCACCCTGGAGCCAGTGTGTGATTTCCAGACAGGAGTTTCCCACCAATTGTTTTCATATACCAAAATAAAAGACTCCTCACACAATTACACAAAACATACAATATAAAAGCTGATTAATTACTTCAACATATGTTTGTGGTACAAGAGGTTCCTGTATTACTATTGCAATACTGCTATATATTCTTATTGTGGATGTTTTTATTTGTGTCATTAACTGGTGAGGCAGTTAATGTATAGTTAATTGTTATAGTGATTGAGAGGTTGATGTATCAAACAGTGGAGAAGTTGTCTATAGCAAACCAATCAGTTCGAGATACGTTCTATATAATGACTGGTTGCAGCTAAATGGTTGCTGTGGGCAACTGGTCCACTTCTCCACTGTTTTTCCTGTTTCATACATCAACCCCTAAATCTCACTTTGACAAGTAAGTACACTCTGAGCATTGCAATGTATTCACACTGAGTGTTCTAGCTGGTGGTATGCACCATTGTTATGGTTTACAATGATTCCTCTGCGTGGAGGGTTGCTACCCTGTATGTGCTGCAATCCCCTAGGCAGAAGCGTCACTAGGGTTGGTGACGGTGTCACACGATGTTGTAACTCATGGTGTCACCCCTTCCCCATGGACCTCCTCTCGTATCAGTCCGTACAGAAACCCTGAGAGCAGGGGCAAGTGGTAGCATACCTCCCAACTTTTCTTCTGTTGAAGGAGGGACAGACGCGTGGCTAAGCCGCACGCTCCTAAAAAGGGGTATGGCATAATAAAAGGGGGCGTGGCTCGTGATTGTGTCTCCTCCCACGAAGCCACGCCCCCTTTGTCACTGAGGGGGCATGCCCAGCGCTCTGTGAGCCGCTGGCATGCCCCCTCTCCCTCTGACTCAAGTGAATAGAAGCTGTGCGCATGCGCACAGCGTCTATTCACTGCTGCTATGTTGCGAGTGACAGAGCCTCCCAACTGCCCCCCCACCGCGGGACACTGTGGCCCGCGGGTGGGACAGCGGGACAGTCCCCAAAAAACGGGACTGTCCCGCGAAAATCGGGACAGTTGGGAGGTATGTGGTAAGGTGTTCGTTGCCCCGTGCAAATGACAAATTTGTGCCCTCCCTGCATACGTAACAAAGGGACAGTGCGTGCCGAAGGCATGTGTAGCATGAAGGGGTGTGGTCTAACAAGGTAGGGACGTGGCCACCAACAGTACCCCCAATTCAAATTACCCCACACAGTAGCACAATCTTATTCACATTACACTGCACGTAGTTTTACTAACCTTGCACTTGCAGATGCAGCCTCAGTACATCTCCTACACTATTTGTCTCCTGCAGCGTATATGAAGGTGTAAACTTGGTGCAGACTACAGAGTTTATACACTTCAGCCCCTCCCCACAAGAGTGCAGGGTGAGACTCTTAGGAAGCGATGCTCACTGCCACAGCGTGTGAGGTGAGACCGCTGCGGCGGCCAGTGAGTTGTTTCTGGCTGAGTATGCAGCTACTGCTGCTCCAATGCGATGCACGTTTTTGTGGTGAGCTATACCAGTGCGGCAGCAGAGACTGCTTGAGTATAATGATGCGGCTGCAAATGCAAACAGACGGATAGCGGTCACATCAACCACTGGACCCCCAGGGCTGTTACTGAGTAGGACACGGTCAGGAACACTAGGTAACAGTGTGGTGGTGTGATCCCTTAGCCAGCCCGCCACTGCTAACAAGTTCGACGGAGGTCTCAGGACTCAGGAGGCGGTGATTGACAGGGGAGATGGCCACTGAGGAATGAGCGGGTCCTGCAGGACACACACGGGACTCGTATTCGCAGCACGTCCTGCAGGACCCTGTCTGTCATTTTTAGAAAGTGAGTACCTCGCTGCCAGTATTTGGGAGGGACAGCGATTGTTAGGTAGAGGCAGCGGATCTGTGCTAGTGGCGCGGAGGGGGGTTAGCATTTAGGGGGTGCAGTGGGAGTGCGTTCTGTCAACTGACGGGGGTAGAGTGCGGAAAAGAGTGCAGCACTTGGTGTCACCCCCATTGAGGGTGACACCCGATTGTGGTCCGCACCCCCTGCACCCGCCTAGTGACGCCACTGCCCCCAGGAATACATTTGGGTGCTTAATTATTTCATTACTTACTATTGGACACAAGGGGTCTAATTCAGACCTGATAGCAGCAGCAAAATTGTTCTCTAATGGTCAAAAGCATGTGCACTGCAGGAGGGCAGATATAAATGTGAAGAGAAATGTAGATCTGGGTGGGTTATGGGCCTAATTCAGACTGGATCGCAGTCTGAATCCCTATGTGGAGTGCGCTCGTGCAGCGGGCGCACTGCACGTGCACACCCTGTGAGCCCAGTGAGATGCTAAAAGCATCTCAGGGCTGCGATCGCCTCTGCCTGATTGGCTGCGATAAACTCTGCCTGACTGCCGCTGTGTGATGCTTTTTGCACCCTTGGGGGGGTGGGGGGGTTAGGGCAGACCCTATATTGTTTTTATAAATACTGGCTGCTTTATGTTTACACTGCAATTAGATTTCAGTTTAAACACACCCCACCCAAATCTAACTCTCTCTGTTATATTTGCCTCACCTGCACTGCACATGGGGGGTAATTCCAGGTTGATCGCAGCAGGATTTTTGTTAGCAATTGGGCAAAACCATGTCCACTGCAGGGGAGGCAGATATAACATGTGCAGAGAGAGATAGATTTGGGTGGGGTGTGTTCAATCTGCAATCTAATTTGCAGTGTAAAAATAAAGCAGCCTGTATTTACCCTGCACAGAAATAAAATAACCCACCCAAATCTAACTCTTTCTGCACATGTTATATCTGCCTCCACTGCAGTGCACATGGTTTTGCCCAATTGCTATCGAAAATCCTGCTGCGATCAACTTGGAATTACCCCCATGGTTTTGGCCATTAGAGAATAATTGTGCTGCTGTGATCAGGTCTGAATTAGGCCCAATGTTCAGCTCCATAATGGGATTTAATTTTGATCCTCTAATGAAAGGGGCATACTTCCACACTGCCTGGCCTATCGTGGTAATGCAGTCTAGATTGTGACAACTGGACATAGCTTTCAAATCAAGGGCTATCCCCCACCCCTTGAGTACTTTACTACTCTCCCAGAATATCCAGGAGACTCACACATTAGGGGAGGTTTCCAGCACTCTCCTGGATAGCAATGAAGTAGATGTGATGACGCAATATGCAGCAATTGGCCTCATCCCTGCCCCATCATTGCTGTTTGGTCCTGTGAATTAGCCAATGATTATCAACCATTGTTGTTCCCGATTTCATGGTCGTACTTTTACCATTGAATTATGGGTAGTCGATGGATGCAGCTTTCTGGTGCCCACCCGATGGCCAGCTGCTTCTGTGCAGCTGAGGATACCCGGAGGTGATGTCCACAGCTCAAAACTCTGAATGCTTCTGCTCATGCTAGTAACCACCGCATTGCTGTATTTGATCTTCGCAGCCGCTTCAGATCTCCGTCCTTACTGCATACCTCCCAACTGTCCCGATTTTCGCAGGACAGTCCCGTTTTTTGGGACTGTCCCACTGTCCCACCCGCGGGCCGCAGTGTCCCGTGGTGGGGGGGGAGGGGGGCAGTTGGGAGGCTCCTGTCATCGCTGCCCTGCTTAGCAGAGCAGCGGTGAATAGACGCTGTGCACATGCGCACAGCGTCTATTCACTGGAGACAGGAGGAGAGGGGGCATGCCAGCAGTTCACAGAGCGCTGGGCATGCCCCCTCAGTGACAAAAACAGGGCGTGGCTTGCGAGTCCTCCCATGAAGCCACGCCCCTTTTCAATAGGTCACACCCCTTTTCAGGAGCGCGCACGTGTGTCCCTCCGTAAGTATTTCGAAAGTTGGGAGGTATGCTTACTGTGAATCCCATTGCCCTCCCCACCTTCTGCACTTGCCTGG
The DNA here is from genome assembly GCF_028390025.1 of Pseudophryne corroboree. Taxonomy (NCBI): domain Eukaryota; kingdom Metazoa; phylum Chordata; class Amphibia; order Anura; family Myobatrachidae; genus Pseudophryne; species Pseudophryne corroboree. The sequence goes on along the minus strand of NC_086449.1, from coordinate 89,911,533 downwards.
CCCTGATCTCCCGGAAGAGGGGACCTTACAAGGGTATCTGTACTATAGGTCTACAGTTAAAAGGTCAACCACTAATGGTAGACATGCATTAGGTCAACAGGGTCAAAAGGTCGACATGGCAATGGTCGACACACATATGGTAAACACACGTTTGTTTCATTTTTTTCAACTTTTTCTTATTTTACCATCCATGTGGACTACGACTGGCAATAGTAACCTTGCCCGTAGCCATGTGAGGGGACGCAGTACACTAATGGGGCTTGTTTGTGCCAGAAAAGTGACAAAACACCTCAAAAACATTCTGTCCTTTTTTTGTATTGACCATTTCCATGTCGACCTTTTGACCCTGTCGACTTTTCCTACTGTCTACCTATTCTATGTCGACCATTTGACCCTGTCGACCTAATGCATGTCTACCATTTGTGGTAGACCTATTAACTGTAGACCTTGGAAATAGATAAATTATCAGCCAATCGGCTCCGAACTGCCATGTTACAGACTGTTTTTACAAAATGACAGTTAGGAGCTGATTGGTAGGTACTTTATCTGTCTCCACTTTATCTCTCCCCAATGCTTAGTACATCTGTCCCTTTATGTGAGTAAAGTATTTGTTTTATTATCAGTGTTGCAGACACCACTCTCATAAATGACTCACATTCCCGGGAACCAGGGATACTGTAACAAATAAATAAAATTACAGTGTCGCAGATACAATCTCTAGTGAGTTTTTTTGTATTCATTCTCTAAGTGTTCCTATCGGCACTGGAGAGAGCTTTTCCTTTTACTGACTAGCCCCAGGGTCTAGTCACCACAGATTTCAATACACCTTGGTGGTGCAGACGATGATCCCATTTCTAGTTTACCAATTAAGTTAATAGTAACCACATTTAATAGTTACATCTATCCCCTTGAGCCACAGTTTTTATTAATAGCATTCACAATTAACAAATAGACTTATAACCACCACCCCCAGTCAGCCCTAATAGTACATTGACAGTATTCACATTTAGGGCGGAATGTACTAAACTAAAATGCGGTAATACTACAGTTTTCTGTGGTTATCAGCAATCCCCGTATGTATCAAGGGAAACGTTCTGGAGGTTATGCCCAGTAGGCGACACCATCTATAGACCCTTGAAAGATCCCTCTCTGTCCCTCACCGCAAAGTCCTCACATCTCGAGGGACAGCTTTTGTCAAAAGAACCATCCCAAGCATAATTACTTGTTACTAGTCACGCATAAGACATTAATAAACGTTGCTACAGTATGCGATAAGGGGCGGGATGTATCGCATAGAATATACATGATAGATTACTCCCTTAATAATCAGGACTTCTTCCCCAATCAGCTCTGACACTAAATTGACCTCATTAATATTTGATAGGAGTTTGCATATTGCATTAAAAGGCCCTACAATATAATAGCCACATCAGCCTATATTACTGTACATTAATATCTTCTTCATTTATTAAAGAGCCACAGCATAATGATAGACCTTTAACAAAGAGGACCACATAACCCTGTTAGCCTCCCACATATCATTAGTAATTCACACCATAAAACAATTATACCCACCCCACATCAGACCCCACATAAAGTTAATACCCCCCACACCAGCCTATACATAGTTTATATATAGCATTCCCCCAGTCCCCTCCCCACAAAAAAAAGAAATAAGGGCAAGTTGCCCAATAAGGGACATATTTATTTGACACATATTATTTTTTCCTTGTACGGCGCATGCGCACAAACATTCTTCTGTATCTCTATATGGCAGGGCCGGCTCCAGGCACGTTCGACTAGAGGGGCCGCGCGGGGCGCCACCCTTAATGGGCGCTGCCATATTTGTGCCTGGAGCCAGCCTGCAGTGCATCCTGGCCTCTTGTGTACGCGGCTGTACGGCGCCGGCGTCCGACTTCAGACGCCGGAGCCGCGCAGCACGCATAGCGCACACACAAGATATTTAGAAGAGTGAATCCGCCCGCGCTCTTAGCAGCACTCCCCCTCCCACCACCACCGCAGGTATTGTTGGGGGAATTTATGTATCGGGCACTGTGTGGGGGCATTGTGGGGGCATATCTTGCACTGTGGGGGTATATCTTGCACTGTGGGGGTATTTATGTATCTGGAACTGGGGGCATATCTGCACTGTTGGGGCATTTATGTATCTGGCACTGGGGGCATATCTGCACTGTGGGGGCATTTATATATCTGGCACTGTGGAGGCATTTATGTATCTGGCACTGTGGAGGCATATCTGCACTGTGGGGGCATTTATGTATCTGGCACTGTGGGGGCATATCTGCACTGTGGGGGCATATCTGGCACTGTGGGGGCATTTTTGTATCTGGCACTGTGGGGGCATATCTGCACTGTGGGGGCGTTTTTGTATCTGGCACTGTGGGGGCATTTATGTATCTGGCACTGTGGGGGCTTATCTGCACTGTGGGGGCATTTATGTATCTGGCACTGTGGGGGCGTTTATGTATCTGGCACTGTGGGGGCTTTTATGTATCTGGCACTGTGGGGGCATAGCTGCACTGTGGGGGCATTTATGTATCAGGCACTGTGGGGGCATATCTGCACTGTGGGGGCATTTATGTATCTGGCACTGTGGGGGCATATCTGCACTGTGGGGGCGTTTATTTATGTATCTGGCACTGTGGGGGCATATCTGCACTGTGGGGGCATTTATGTATCAGGCACTGTGGGGGCATATCTGCACTGTGGGGGCATTTATGTATTGCACTGTGGGGGCATATCTGCACTGTGGGGGTATTTATGTATCTGGCACTGTGGGGGCGTTTATGTATGTGGCACTGTGGGGGCATATCTGCACTGTGGGGGCATTTATGTATCTGGCACTGTGGGGGCATATCTGCACTGTGGGGGCATTTATGTATCAGGCACTGTGGGGGCATATCTGCACTGTGGGGGCATTTATGTATTGTACTGTGGGGGCATATCTGCACTGTGGGGGTATTTATGTATCTGGCACTGTGGGGGCGTTTATGTATGTGGCACTGTGGGGGCATATCTGCACTGTGGGGGCATTTATGTATCTGGCACTGTGGGGGCATATCTGCACTGTGGCGGCATTTATGTATCTGGCACTGTGGGGGCGTTTATATATCTGGCACTGTGGGGGCGTTTACGTATCTGGCACTGTGGGGGCGTTTACGTATCTGGCACTGTGGGGGCATATTTGGCACTGGGAGGGCATTTATTTATCTGGCACTGTGGGGACGTTTATGTATCTGGCACTGTGGGGGCATTTTGTACGCTCTGGACATGGCTACTAATAACAAATGCACAGAAACATTTTTTAAAGCTATGTCTGCAAATGCTAGGAGCTTAGGAGACAAAATTATCTGCACTGTGGGGGCATTTATGTATCTGGCACTGTGGGGGCATATTTGGCACTGGGAGGGCATTTATTTATCTGGCACTGTGGGGACGTTTATGTATCTGGCACTGTGGGGGCATTTTGTACGCTCTGGACATGGCTACTAATAACAAATGCACAGAAACATTTTTTAAAGCTGGCACTGTGGGGGCATATTTGGCACTGGGAGGGCATTTATTTATCTGGCACTGTGGGGACGTTTATGTATCTGGCACTGTGGGGGCATTTTGTACGCTCTGGACATGGCTACTAATAACAAATGCACAGAAACATTTTTTAAAGCTATGTCTGCAAATGCTAGGAGCTTAGGAGACAAAATTATCTGCACTGTGGGGGCATTTATGTATCTGGCACTGTGGGGGCATATTTGGCACTGGGAGGGCATTTATTTATCTGGCACTGTGGGGACGTTTATGTATCTGGCACTGTGGGGGCATTTTGTACGCTCTGGACATGGCTACTAATAACAAATGCACAGAAACATTTTTTAAAGCTGGCACTGTGGGGGCATATTTGGCACTGGGAGGGCATTTATTTATCTGGCACTGTGGGGACGTTTATGTATCGCACTGTGGGGGCATTTTGTACGCTCTGGACATGGCTACTAATAACAAATGCACAGAAACATTTTTTAAAGCTATGTCTGCAAATGCTAGGAGCTTAGGAGACAAAATTATCTGCACTGTGGGGGCATTTATGTATCTGGCACTGTGGGGGCATATTTGGCACTGGGAGGGCATTTATTTATCTGGCACTGTGGGGACGTTTATGTATCTGGCACTGTGGGGGCATATTTGGCACTGGGAGGGCATTTATTTATCTGGCACTGTGGGGACGTTTATGTATCTGGCACTGTGGGGGCATTTTGTACGCTCTGGACATGGCTACTAATAACAAATGCACAGAAACATTTTTTAAAGCTATGTCTGCAAATGCTAGGAGCTTAGGAGACAATTATCTGCACTGTGGGGGCATTTATGTATCTGGCACTGTGGGGGCATATTTGGCACTGGGAGGGCATTTATTTATCTGGCACTGTGGGGACGTTTATGTATCTGGCACTGTGGGGGCATTTTGTACGCTCTGGACATGGCTACTAATAACAAATGCACAGAAACATTTTTTAAAGCTGGCACTGTGGGGGCATATTTGGCACTGGGAGGGCATTTATTTATCTGGCACTGTGGGGACGTTTATGTATCTGGCACTGTGGGGGCATTTTGTACGCTCTGGACATGGCTACTAATAACAAATGCACAGAAACATTTTTTAAAGCTATGTCTGCAAATGCTAGGAGCTTAGGAGACAAAATTATCTGCACTGTGGGGGCATTTATGTATCTGGCACTGTGGGGGCATATTTGGCACTGGGAGGGCATTTATTTATCTGGCACTGTGGGGACGTTTATGTATCTGGCACTGTGGGGGCATTTTGTACGCTCTGGACATGGCTACTAATAACAAATGCACAGAAACATTTTTTAAAGCTGGCACTGTGGGGGCATATTTGGCACTGGGAGGGCATTTATTTATCTGGCACTGTGGGGACGTTTATGTATCGCACTGTGGGGGCATTTTGTACGCTCTGGACATGGCTACTAATAACAAATGCACAGAAACATTTTTTAAAGCTATGTCTGCAAATGCTAGGAGCTTAGGAGACAAAATTATCTGCACTGTGGGGGCATTTATGTATCTGGCACTGTGGGGGCATATTTGGCACTGGGAGGGCATTTATTTATCTGGCACTGTGGGGACGTTTATGTATCTTGCACTGTGGGGGCATTTTGTACGCTCTGGACATGGCTACTAATAACAAATGCACAGAAACATTTTTTAAAGCTATGTCTGCAAATGCTAGGAGCTTAGGAGACAAAATTATCTGCACTGTGGGGGCATTTATGTATCTGGCACTGTGGGGGCATATTTGGCACTGGGAGGGCATTTATTTATCTGTCACTGTGGGGACGTTTATGTATCTGGCACTGTGGGGGCATTTTGTACGCTCTGGACATGGCTACTAATAACAAATGCACAGAAACATTTTTTAAAGCTATGTCTGCAAATGCTAGGAGCTTAGGAGACAAAATTCCAGAGCTAATTGCGATAATGACAAGGGATAACCTGGATTTTGTGGCAATTACAGAGTCTTGGTGCAATGAGAATCATGACTGGGACTTAACTATACCAGGATACAATTTATTTAGGAAAGATAGAATAGGAAGAATAGGAGGAGGGGTAGCAATGTATGTGAAAAAAAGCATAAATGCCACTTTAATACAAAATATTGAAGCCAAAACTGAGGCCCTTTGGGTCACCATAGAAACTGGGAAGAAGGACATTATTCGCATTGGGGTGATCTATAGACCACCAGGCCAGGGGCAGGATTTGGACAGGAACCTATTGTTGGACATCTCTAAAATGGCTTTTAAGGGAGAAGTCATAATCATGGGAGACTTTAATTTACCTGATGTAAATTGGGAGGGGTCTTTTGCAAGTTCAGCTACAAGTGGCAAATTTCTACATTCCTTACAGGGAGCATCTCTCAAGCAATTGGTGAGGGAGCCCACTCGCAAAGACTCTAATTTAGATCTAATTCTTACAAATGGTGAAAGGATATCTGATATATATGTGGGTGAGCACCTGGGATCCAGTGATCATCAAGCAGTATGGTTTAGTATAAAGATAGGATCCAACTCCTCTCACACAAAAACAAAGGTGTTGGATTTTAGAAATGCAGACTTTGCTAAAATGGGGAGATGTTTAAGTGATTCATTGGCAGACTGGAGAAACTTGGAAGGGGTGCAGGAGAGGTGGAAAAAAATTAAAAGTGCATTACTAAGTGTAACAGACCTTTGTATCAAAATGGTTAGGAAAAGCACCAGGAAAAGGAAGCCAGTGTGGTTCACAAAAGTAGTATCAACTAGTGTGAAAGCAAAAAAGATGGCTTTTAGGAAATACAAACAGACTCAAAATAATAACGACAAAGAGGAGTATCTGGACAGACGGAAGGATGCTAAGAAAGTGATCAGACGTGCAAAGGCAGAAGCTGAGGAGAAAATGGCCCAGTCAGTAGATAAAGGGGGCAAAACTTTTTTTAAGTATATAAGTGAAAGGAGAAAATCAAATGGAGGAATAATAAGACTTAAGACAGAGAGTGGGCATTTGGTGGAGGGAGACAAGGCAATAGCAGATCACCAAAATAATTATTTTTGCTCAGTATTTACTACAGAAGAAGGGATGGGGCCACAGTTAAATTGCAAGGACATTCATAAAAATAAGGTAGATGAAAATACATTTACAGAGGAGAAGGTCCTAACAGAACTTTCAAAACTAAAAGTGGATAAATCAATGGGACCAGATGGGATACACCCAAGGATACTCAAAGAGCTAAAAGATGTCCTGGTTACACCTTTAACAGAATTATTTAACCAGTCACTAAATACAGGTGATATTCCAGAGGACTGGAAAAGAGCAAATGTAGTTCCATTGCACAAAAGTGGAAGCAAGGAAGAAGCAAGTTACTACAGACCAGTAAGCCTTACATCAGTAGTAGGGAAAGTAATGGAAAAACTATTAAAAGAAAGAGTAGTGGAATATCTTAAATCAAACAACTTACAGGATCCAAAACAGCATGGATTTACTGGTGGGAGATCATGCCAAACAAATCTTATTGACTTTTTTGACTCTGTGATGAAAATAATAGATCAAGGGGGAGCTGTAGATGTAGCATATCTAGACTTTAGTAAGGCATTTGACACTGTCCCACATCACAGACTGCTAAATAAACTTGAAAGCCTGGGGGTGGATTATAAATTAGTGAAATGGATAAGAACCTGGTTGCAGGATAGGAAACAGACAGTTGTAGTTAATGGAGTGCAATCTATGGAGGGAAATGTTACCAGTGGAGTACCCCAGGGATCTGTACTTGGTCCAGTTCTCTTTAATATCTTTGTTGGTGACATTGCAGATGGTATTGAAGGGAAGATATGCCTTTTTGCAGATGATACAAAGATATGCAACAGGGTAGACACACCGGGAGGGGTCAAACAAATGATTGATGACCTAGGTAGGCTTGAGAAATGGTCAAGAACGTGGCAACTACAGTTTAATGCTAAAAAATGCAAAATCATGCACTTGGGTCTCAAAAACCCAAAGGCTAAGTATAGTATCAAGGGTACTATAATGGAAACTACTGAGGAGGAAAGAGATTTAGGAGTCACTATTTCAAGTGACTTGAAGGCAGGAAAGCAATGCAACAAAGCAATGAGAAAGGCAAGTCAGATGCTTGGTTGCATAGGGAGAGGAATCAGTAGCAGGAAAAAAGAAGTGATAATGCCACTGTATAGGTCATTGGTAAGGCCCCATCTGGAATACTGTGTCCAGTTCTGGAGACCCTATCTCCAGAAGGATATAAATACATTAGAGAGTGTACAAAGAAGGGCAACTAAAATGGTGCATGGCCTACATCACAAAACTTACCCGGAAAGGCTAAAAGATCTTAACATGTATAGTTTGGAGGAGAGAAGGGAAAGGGGAGACATGATAGAAACTTTCAAATATATAAAGGGTCTTAACAAAGTTCAGGAGGGAAACATTCTTCAAAGGAAAAGAAGTATTAGAACTCGAGGGCATACATTGAGATTGGAGGGGGGGAGGTTCAGGGGAAATTTAAGGAAAAATTACTTCACAGAAAGGGTAGTGGATAAGTGGAATAGCCTCCCATCAGAGGTGGTAGAGGCTAAGACTGTAGGGCAATTTAAACATGCTTTGGACAGGCATATGAATATCCTTACAAAGAATCAAGATTAAAAAAGGGTTGAGATTGCCTAAAGGATAAAATAAAAAAGGGGCAGACTAGATGGGCCAAGTGGTTCTTATCTGCCGTCAAATTCTATGTTCCTATGTTTCTATATCTGCACTGTGGGGGTGTTTATGTATCTGGCACTGTGGCCATTTATGTATCTGGCACTGCTGGGGGGCATGTCATGTGTATCTGGCACTGCTGGGGGGCATGTCCTGTGTAGCTGGCACGGCTGGGGAGCATATCATGTAGTGTTTCCGCTAGGCATCTGTGGCTAGGCAAAGTGTCTAACGTGCTCTGCCTGTCGCAGTTCTACCTGGTGCAATGTGTATTAGCTGCACTACTGTGTGGTGTAATGCGAATTGCCACAAAATTGTAGCCACACCCCTTCTCCATGAAGCAACGCCCTTAAATTTTTGCTGCGCGCCGAAGTCGCGCACTGTCCATGCTTTGCCATGTAGGTGGGGGAGCACCAAGCATTACAGTATGTACATCATTTTGCCCTCCTAACTTAAAAATGTGCCCTCCCTGTGATCAGCACCCTGCCCTAAAAAGTGAACACTATCATGTGTAGCTGGCACTGCTGCGGGGCATGTCATGTGTAGCTGGCACTGCTGCGGGGCATGTCGTGTGTAGCTGGCACTGCTGCGGGGCATGTCGTGTGTAGCTGGCACTCCTGCGGGGCATGTCGTGTGTAGCTGGCACTGCTGCGGGGCATGTCGTGTGTAGCTGGCACTACTGCGGGGCATGTCGTGTGTAGCTGGCACTGCTGCGGGGCATGTCATGTGTAGCTGGCACTGCTGCGGGGCATGTCATGTGTAGCTGGCACTGCTGCGGGGCATGTCATGTGTAGCTGGTACTGCTGGACGGCATGTCATGTCTATCTGGCACTGCACATTATGTGTTTCTGGCACTATACTTGAGACATTGGGGGTAATTCTGAGTTGATCGTAGCAGGAATTTTGTTAGCAGTTGGGCAAAACCATGTGCACTGCAGGGAAAGCTGATATAACGTGTGCAGAGAGAGTTAGATTTGGGTGGGTTATTTTATTTCTGTGCATGGTAAATACTGGCTGCTTTATTTTTACACTGCAAATTAGATTGCAGATTGAACACACCACACCCAAATCTAACTCTCTCTGCACATGTTAAATCTGCCTCCCCTGCAGTGCACATGGTTTTGCCCAACTGCTAACAAAAATCCTGCTGCGATCAACTTGGAATTACCCCCAATGTGTGTAAGGAACACTACTGTGGCTGTTATGTGTAAGGCTGCTAATTGTGTGCGTAGAGGGGGTGTGAAAATATATTTATAATTTGATTATATGAAGTTAGGCCAAGCCCACTTTTCCAGGAGATCACGCCCACTTTCCCAGGAGTGCGTGCGCCTGCGGCCTAGAATACGCCTAGAAGTCCACCAGCGATTACAAACAGGGAACTTGCAGTTGTCCGAAAAAGGAGTATAGGACCAAGCTTTCAATAGGATCAAGCCTGTCCGGAATCAAGCATCCAAAGGTCTGTTTCTCAACTCCATATGGACTAACATCTGATAAGTATTGGCTTTATCCCCTGGACTGTGGCAATCTTCCATGGACTCCTAATAGGAGAATATGTTCGGCTCCTACATGTGGTAATATACCAAACAAACTGCTGTGTTGTGCTTGCCCTACTGGTTTTAATTTTATAATTTTAAAACTTAATATGCAAATACTTATGGTATATTTGTTGTTGCAACACTTTTATGTAATAAAACATATGTGATCTTTCCATATCAAGTTTATAGCGCTGTATATTTCTCTCTTTCCCATTGTTTCCTTCAGGGGTCAACTACCCCTTCGAACAGCTGCTTCAGGTCAAACATCTCATTTTTTAGCGCCAGGCCTATTACTTTGGTGATTTTTTTTGCATACATTCCTATGTATATTTTATATGTTTATGTATTAGGCGTGTTTACTACTGCCATTGCCAAGCTGCATCTCTTGGTGTAAACCTGGCCTATATACTTCTGTGGGATCAGTATGAAATACCGGGTGGTATTCATGTGGCCGGCGGTCAGCAGACCGACGGTCACATGACCTCCCCCAAGATCCCGCCCTCTCACTATCCCGACGGTCAGCATGCCGACCAACAGGAACTATTTCCACTCGTGAGTGTCCACGACACCCATAGAGTGGGAATAGAACCCATGGCGATGCGGTTACCACCGAGCCAGCAGATTCCCGCCGGGATCCTGGCGTCGGTATGCTGACCGGCGGTCAGGAGACCATCGGTCAGCCATACCACACCCGAAATACCTACAATCAAAATCCCGACGGTCAAAATCCCAACAAGGTCAAAATACTGACAAGGTCAAAATACAGACATTTAAAGTACTGACCAGGTCAAAATACCGACATTTCAAATGTCAACAGGTCAAAAAGTCGACACAAGTTTTTCATTATTTTTTTGGTAACCTATGGTAACCTATGTCGACATATACACCATATAAGTGTACTGCGTCCCCTCGCTGCACTTGCCATGCTTCATGCACACTATTATATTCCCCCTCCGGGTCCACTGGGATGGTAAAGTATGAACAAGTCGGTTTCAATAAAAAAACTCATGAAAAACTCATGTCGACTTTTAGACCTGTCGACATTCATTATTTTGCCCTTGTCGGTATTTAAAATGTCGGTATTTTGACCATGGCCCTCATTCTGAGTTGTTCGCTCGTTATTTTTTTTCGCTACAGAGCGATTAGTCGCAAACTGCGCATGCGCAATGTTCACAGTGCGCCTGCGCCAAGTAAATTTGCACAAAAGTTTGGTATTTTACTCACGGCCTAACAAGGGTTTTTCATCGTTCTGCTGATCGTAGTGTGATTGACAGGAAGTGGGTGTTTCTGGGCGGAAACTGACCGTTTCTGGGAGTGTGCGGAAAAACGCATGCGTGTCAGGGAAAAACGCGGGAGTGTCTGGAGAAACGGGGGAGTGGCTGGGCGAATGCTGGGCGTGTCTGTAACGTCAAACCAGGAACGAAACTGACTGAACTGATCGCAGTGTGGGAGTAAGTCTCGAGCTACTCAGAAACTGCTAAGAAATTTCTATTCGCAATTCTGCTAATCTTTCGTTCGCAATTCTGCAAAGCTAAGATTCACTCCCAGAGGGCGGCGGCTTAGCGTGTGCAAAGCTGCTAAAAGCAGCTAGCGAGCGAACAACTCGGAATGAGGGCCCATGTCGGGGTGTTGACCCTGTTGGGATTTTGACCGTCGGTCAATGGTTGTCGGGACTTTGACCATCTGGATTTTGATTGTAGTAAACTGACTGCATCCCGCTTCGGTTTCCTCTTGTCATCAAGCTGGTGCATGTATCAATTGATTGAACAGTTTGACTATTGTCTATTGTGGGATGGTAACAAAGATGACAAATGGAAAACCCAACTTTACATGTGGGAGCCTTCCCCAGAAGCTATCACCCCTGGTCAATGACAGCTGTCACCATTCACAGGCCTTAGAGGACATGAGGAGTGGTTTATCTCCCTATTATAACCTTAGGAGTGGAAGTAGGTTGTTGGTCTAGACCAGGACAAATCCTTTGGGAGAGAGAACCTAGAACTTTGAATATCTGTGGGCAATATTGTATAGTATGGCTGGACAATGTGATGATTGTCTGCAATCTTTGTACAGAGAGGCTGAGAGGTTCCCTCTGATGAACTGATGTCATAGTGACACTTGTGTGAGTGAGGGTTCCCCTTTAAGTCTGCCCTTGTATATATTTGCCTTTAGGAGGTTGTCTGCCTGCTCCGTACTTTAATTGTACAAGTGGTTGATGTGACTGTGTTGTGCCTGAGCCCTATGAGATGGGGATGTTATCTGCGGCCACTGGAAGCTTTTCAGAGGCCTCTCGGTCCTTGGACAGCCTTGAAAAGAGCAAAGCTCTCTGTATACAGCAGGGTGACCCATATATTCCTCTGCTTACACATTCTTTTGTTTTCCTTGTAGCCATTTATTAAGTTTCAGTTAAATTATGTGAAAACAGCTGTTAGGTGACAACTATTTCCTGTGGAACTGTATGTTCAGCGAGATCCGGCGGCTTTCAAAGCAAGAACAGTTTTTACCCGAGTGGTTTGTTTTCTTTGACATCAAATATTTGGCACCTTCCACCCGAAGAGCTTTGTTTGCCTGACCTGCCGAACTTTGTGTTGTGGAGTATCCACGGGGATTAGGACAAACACCGAGTACACAGAACCTGACACACTCCAGTGCAGATGGTACATTGTGATGGATGGTATCATTGTGTAATGTAGCCTCAGGCAGCCTTATTACTGTACTTTCCCAAATGTTAGACGGCAGGGCCACAATTTCTGGGGACAGTAAATACAGGGACTGTAAATACACTTGTGCATAGGCGTCGCAATGGCTGGTGTGGGGGAGATGCTTACTTACACATCCCCGTAAGCGCCTTCAACTTTAAAAGCAGTGTGCTGCCGCAGGCAGGGTATGTCGCCCCTTTCTGAACTAGCCGGCAGTCTCTTAACTGGTGATGTATTACTGGAAGGAGGCGTGGCTGTGGGCGCGGAATGCCACGCCTTCTCCCAGTAATGCATCACCAGTGAGGAGACAGCCGGGTATTACAGAAAAGGGGACACCGCACCCTGCTTTGGAAGCCGCCCATGGGGATGAAGAGGTTAGCGCTCCCCCGCACTGATGGTGGTGGTGGGGGGGGGGTTTGAAGGAGAAGAGATCAGCACCACAGCAGGGGTGCCAGAAGGAAATTCAAACTTGCCCCCCCCCAGCATGAAATCATTCTGACGCCCCTGCACTTGTGCGATTGCATGCGATGCGATATCGGGCCCGATCTCCCTTGAAGCTCACCTTGAGATAAATCGCATCTAAAGTGCTTTTTTTGTGTATTTGATGCGCATACAATATTGCGATTTATCGCATGCCCCTTACGACTGGAAATCGGGAGGCCAGAAATGGGAGGTGGGGAGTGTATTGGAAGTGAGCTAGATACCTCACAGATCGCACATCGCAGTGCGATAAATTGAATGTGGTAAAAACAGCATGTGCGATCCGATAAATATTAAATGCAGCACATAGGATCTTGAGACGCGAGATTCGACCGACGTGACCACGCATCGCGTTGCATGGTACAAAAGATGTGCATTTATCTCACAGATGCGGTCGACAATGAACGGTTGTACCAGATATCTCACAAGTGTATGGGCCTCAGAAATATTTAGCAAATGCATATTTTGCTTAGAGTCCGCTACTTGCAAAAGATACGCTGCAACTGATAGCGAAATATACACTATAGCATATCTTACATTATCGCAATATCTCTACAGTGTATTATAGTCAGGATTCCTCATGGGCTGCATCAGACTGTGGGAAAAGCCCGCTGCTTAAATAGAAGTACTCTGGCAATCCAAAGACATTGGGCCGGATATAATGCAGTGCGAGACGGCTGGAGCTAATGCCTTGTAAATGATTTCCACTTTACACAAACGTACGCGTGCGGCCTGAATCTTAGAGCTACGGCCGTCTTGCACTGAATTACATCCAGCCCATTATATAAGGAACAAATCATAATTTCATGAGAGTTTTTATTTACCATACCGTGACTACATATGTAACCCTCATTTTATGGTTAGATGTCTTCACTGTTTAAACAGTAATTTAGAGGTTTCAGAAATCTAATTAAATTTTGTCTAAGGGCTAAATAATAGGATACATAGCAGGACCCTGCTTTTGGTCATGATTTAATTGTTCGGTGCGTATTCTTCTCAATCCTCCCAATTCCAATTGACTTAACCAATACTAGGCTAAAAGGTAGAGCCTTATCAGAAGCACCCAAGGCAGTGGTAACCACATGAGTTGGCTCACGTATTTCTTGTATAGCATGACCTTGTATGGCAGATGCAGGAACCTCTACCCACTCCACGTCTGCCAATTCTTCTAGTTTATGGGGCATTCTAGATAAGGTATCTGCACTGACAATATTAATCCCTGTACGATATCTTAAAGAGAAATTGTAAACAGCTAAGGCAGCTAGCCATTTAATTTGTAGTCTATATGGTAGTAAGGGGGTTGTAATCCATTGATACTTAAAAACTTATCCCATATAGATAATCATGGAATTTATCCAACTGCCCATTTAAGAGCAAGAAATTCTTATTTTGTGTACAGGATATTTTCTCTCACTCATGGCCAAGCTACTCACATATGACACCAGATGTAATTGATCTTGCTGTTTTTGATAAAATACCCCCCCCCCTACTCCATCATATGTTACATTTATGTGTACAACATAAAAGCAGTGGGTATGCATAGGGCAGGACTGGGGCATTTCAACTTGTGAAACGCTTCTTCACAGGAAGCCATCCACCTATCTCCAAGAGCCTCAGAAGGCTTGTAATTGGAAATGTTTTTTTTTACGTTTTTGAAAGATAAGTTCCTTTGGCAGGAGGATACACCTTGGTCAGTTCTGTGAGCTGTTTGGCTATTTTTGAATACTGGCGAACAAACCGCGATAATAGCCAGAAAACCGAAGAAAACTCTGCAGTTCCCTAAGGGTAGTAGGAAGGCAGGCTTCACTGCTTTAACCTTGGAAGGCTCAGTTGATATACCCTCTCTGCTCACTATGTGTCCCAGGTTCCTAACAGAGGATTGGCAAAACCGGCATTTGTCTATGGGAAATTTCAACCCTATAGCGATCAACTGTCCAAGACCTTATGAAAGCATGCACTATGTTCCTGAAGTGTCCTCCAAGAAACTCTAAGGTTGTCTAAATATACCAGGACTTCCCTATAGCTCATGTCATCCACTGTCTGCTCCATGGTGCTTAGGAATGAGACAGGGGCACCCTTAATACCTTGGGGCATTTTCAGAAATGTAGAAAACCCCAGATAGACTGTCTTTGCTAAATCTTTAGGGCTGAGTTGTTGCATTGCCTATGGGGGGGGGTATCCTATAATTAGGAGATGTTGGGTCCAGATATGGAGATATGTAACTCAACACCTGGTTAACTGTTTACCCTTAACCCCTCTTCCGCACCAATACTAATGCCCTTGAATTGCGACTAATTCTGTAGCACTCTAAATATGAGATCCAATGCTAAGTTGAAAAGTAGGGGCCAAAGGGGACAACCCGGTCTTGTTCCTCTAGTTAACCCAATTTTTCCCCCCACAGTCCCATTGATTAACAAGGAGGTAAATGGTTAGGTAGAATTTTTTTTTTTTTTTTTTTTATTAAAGTCGATCTAAGTCCCCTTCTATTCAATATTTCATAAAGGTAGGGCCAAGAGACCATATCAAATTCTTTGGTGGCATCTAAGCTCAAAATGTTTGGGGTATCAGCCTGAAGGCTTGCCACCATTACTGATGCTATGACAGTGCGGATTCCTTTTACAGAGTGCCTGCCTTTGGCAAAGCCTTGCTGGTGGTCTGTTAGCATGGAAGCAAAAAGGTTTGAAGCCTATCTGCCATTATTTTGGCTAACATTTTTAAATCGACGTTTAAAAGTGTGATGGGGCAATATGAAGATGGCAAAGTATGGTCTCTATTGGGCTTTGGTATGAGGGTAGCATAGGCTTTAGTAAAGCTAGGGTACAAAAGAGACTGAATATTTCAGTATAGAGTATGTATTGCTGGTATAACATCATGATGTAGGAGCTTATAATATTCTATTGAATAACCGTCAGGTCCTGGTGCTTTGTTTAAATGCACAGAGGCTATTGCTCTGGCTATTTCCTCTTCTGTTATCACCCTCTCAAGCTCTTCCCGTTGTAAAGGCGTTATGCAAGGGAGGTTTGCTTCATCTAGCAATTTTGTCATTAGGACTGGATCATGTGGGGCTGTCGTGTAAAGCTGACAAAAATATTCCTGAAATGTTTTTGCAATGTCTTTAGTTTTTGTGTATAAAGTATCAGAGTAGTTATCGCGTATTGCAGATATATGACATCTCCGCTTAAAGCTTTTGGTCATATTTGCTAGCAAAGTCCTCGTTTTATTACCCCAATGGAAATATTTTTGCTTGGTGTCGTCCAATTTCATCTGGGCTTTGGTCGGGGATTATTTTTGAGTTTAGCATCCTTTTATCTATACACATCTTAATTTCACTTTTTTTTCCCCCAAGCAATAACTATAGGGGACGCAAAGGGACACTTTTAGAAATTAGCAATAACATTACTATCCAATTTGCACAAATTCTACTGGACATCTTTTTTTTTTGTAAACACATTTTTGTTTGAGTTTTTCAAAGTACAGAGAGATATACAACTTGCAAAAGAAAGAATGAAGCAGGATATGCAAGTACTTCAATTATACAAAGAACCCTGACGAGGTTTAAAACGATGCAGCAGTATAAAGGTACAAAAGAGCTTCCCCAGATCAAAAAGAGCAAGGCACTTAATGTTCAGGATGAGGTAAAATGGAAATCTGGAAGACTAAATTAGTGAATACTAAAACTCCCCTGGAAACAATATTCGAGGGCTCATTTCAAAAGAGAGGCAAAGAAAAAATAACGTCTATCATTGACCTCCGGACTGAAATGGAGAAGCCTAGAGAAAAAACACACAATATACCTCAACAAGGGGGGGGGGGGGGGGGGGGGAATGTGTCCCACAACATTCCTGTGTACTTAACGAGTGTGATCAGAGATCAGAAAGAGAGAAAGAATTAACACAGAGAGAAAGAAAGTAGAGGAGAGAGAGGAAAGGGAGAGGGGAGGGGAGGGGAGGGGGGGGGGTGGACACCTTCTAAGTCTGCAGGAGCTAATGTGAGATCGCTCACGCAAAAGGAGTTTCATCTGTTACAGGGAAATGTGCTAAGCAGTGATACAAGTAGAGAAGTGAGCCACCGGAGAAGTTGCCCATGGCAACCAATCAGCTGCTCTGAATACTTTTATAGTGTGCATATGATAAATGTTACGGCAATGCGGATTAGTTGCCATGGACAACTTCTCCACTTTTATCACTGCTTAGTACATCTCCCCCTTAGTCTTATATGGTGTTCCACCCCTGTGCCGAGCCCAAGGTCCCAATCTAAAGAGAACTTTTTTTTCATTCCAAATCTGAGGCCAGTACATCACTTCCCTGGACACAGGGTTCCAGATATTCTGTTGAAAAATCATCATAGTGATGTTAATGAAATCTAATATCCCATTGAGGTTTCTGTATGAATAATAATCTAGGATCATATTCTCCCTCAATCCCTGAACACTGGGCCTAAATCACGTTTGTTGTATGCATTGGCAATGTTTTCAGCAGACTGCGCAAGTGCCACCATCTCACTGCACATGTGCCAAGGTAACTTTGCACTCGTACTGAAATTTTATATGCAGAGTGGCTGACAGGAAGTGGCCATTTGGGGGATTTAACGTGGGCGTGGCAGCAAAAACGCAGGCGTGTCATGGCCGTTTGTGAGGCATGTATCTGCCATCAGCTGTGATCATGTACGCAGAGAAACATGGCTCCAGCATCGCTACTGCCGCAGTCTGCATAGCCATAGGTCTACCCTAGCAGTTGGTGTTCCTCGTTATTGTGTCTGTGCTACATATGATAGGCAGTTGCTGAGGACTTTGAGATGGCTCCATTGGGTATCTATCTTTTTTCCCGTGTGACAGCTTCAAATGCGATGATTAGTAGTTCTGTATCCCAGAAAACCTGAATTAGGGCCACCATTTTCCCAAGGTCCTGCGCAATTAAATATTTGTATTGTACCTATAATCACAGGAATATTCCCTCTGTCACAGGAAACCTTCTTCTTTACCACTCATACTGTTAGGAAATTGAATATGACAAGAGTATAACCTAAATAAGGGAACTTTTGATCACACAACCCTTGAATTACAATTCTATCCAAGGGCAAGAGGGGAACATCGGAGAGATTCTCCCTATACCACCCTTCAGATACAATGGATACCTGGTCTCCACCATCCAGCCTAGGGTATAAGCAACACGGAGCTAGCTATAGGGGAGGGGACACACTGGTATAGAGGACACAGAGGCATAGTGGACCTCTGGGGTACATTTACTAAGCAGTGATAAAAGCGGACAAGTAAGCCAGTGGAGAAGTTGCCCATGGCAACCAATCGGCACTGAAGTAACATCTATAATTTGCATACTATAAAATGATACAGAGCTGCTGATTGGTTGATGGGGAAATTTCTCCACTGGCTCACTTCTCCGCTCTTATCACTGCTTAGTAAATGTTCCCCAGAAAGAGGTATATTTATTTATTTATTAACAGTTTCTTTTATAGCGCAGCAAATTTCGTTTTTGGACACAATTAGAAGACAAAACTGGGTAAAAACAAACAGTCAGAGGTATGAGGGCCCTGTTCGCAAGCTTACAATCTGTGGGGAAAAAGGTATAGGAGACACAGGAAATTAGGGGACGCTGAGAGGAATATGGGACACTGAGAGGAACAGTATAGGGGATACTCAGGGGGAGATGTATGAAGCAATAAAAAGAGTGGAGAAGTGAGCCAATGGAGAAGCTGCCCATGGTAACTGTAAGGATAATATCTCTGAACCACCTCGATGTGATGACCTCTTAGGTACCCATGAGAGCAGCTCTTAACACAAAGAATAAACACGCAGCTGTTGGTTAAGAATCACTCTGTTTATTATAGGAATTACGGCTTACTATGTAGATAAGACACATGGGTGTATACAATACGTGCAAGAACATAATTGGTTAAGGAAGTTAACTTACGACACTACATGCAGGATATCATACAGCGGAAACATGAAATGCACGAGGGCACCACGAGCTCTATGTCCTTATAAGGACTTCCGTACACGGACAGGGGTACGTGTCGAAACTAAGGCACAGTTAGTACATAGTTTCAGTGTGTGGCGTGGGAGTAGCTTCATATGGTTATAAATTTTATATGGGAACCTTGAGACGTCTTTGTCTCTGTAGCAATAACAGTGAGTAAAGAACATGGACCCTTTAACCCTTCAACCCCCTCTTAGAATCATAAATTCATATGATATGATTCTTCCGAGGAGGTTTCCCTGAACGGTATTTGGCCAGATATTGTTTATAGGCTGCAGGTGAGTTGTCATGTGGTGGGGCTATAGACTCATACATGAGATTATTCTCGATGGTCTTAGTTGTGAGCCGTCGGCAACATGGTAGGATGCAGAACACAATAACACATATAAGAATGAGAGTAATCAATATAAAGATTCCCAATTGTACAAGTGCTTGTTTCCAGTTCTCAAACCACCCGAAGTATTGGCTCCAGGGGTTATAAATGCCGGAATTCTTTTTCAATTCTACAGATAAATCCTCTAGTTTTTTATGGCTAGGGTGTATGGAGGCCTCTGCCTTAGCAAGCTTATGGAACTTAAAATATTCTACAATATATGTGGCTTCATGTGTGTTGGAGGAGTTATACCATAAAGTGATCACCCCTCCCTTCTGTGAGATGTCAACCTCAGTTTTACAGGGGAGTGTCAGGACTGTGATAAAAGTCAGGGCAACACAAGCCCAGCATGATCCGTGGTTCACCATTGTCTTCTCCATGTATGAAGTCATCATTTTGGATGAGTTGGAGGTCGGGGCTGTCTGCCCCCGTTAGTACCTCTTCCTGCTGGAGGTCAGGGCTGTCCGCCCCCGTTAGTACCTCTCTTTGTTGTTGGGGGTCAGAGTTGTCTACTCCCGTTAGTACCCCTTCTGGTCTTCCTTCCCGGTCTGGTCTAGGTATGTTCTTTACTCGGGACGCATGTATCCAGGTAGGGCCATCTTTGGTAAGGATCGCTGTTCTGGTAACTGCAACAACCTCTGTTTCGGGACCGTACGCAAAGTCTCCTGGTTCTTTGTTTCTGGGGAGAACCTTAACAACCACTCTGTCTCCCACCTGGAAGGGGTGAGTTGGTTCCTGTGGATTAGAGGGATTTTTCCGAACAACATTATGCTCAACTTCAGTCAGTTTGGTTATGAGAGACCTTACATACTCTTCCCTAATCTGATCTAGATCCCCCTCTTGCGCTATCATGGGTTTCTTTGCCCAGGCCAGGTGTTGGTGAGCTGCCTTCATAGGATTGTTAGGGTTGTTTCTTAAGCATGTAATGCATCTGCTAACATACTGATCAACTAGTAATCTCGCGTCTGTGATGTAAAAATCTTTGTCTAGTAATGTATGTGTTGTATGTTTGCTGTTGTGACCAATCCCATGATAGTGAGATATGAACAAAGGAGCGCTTGCTTGAGGTATACATGGTTTCCCCTCTTTGCAGATTAATCCTGTTTTAGGATTCTTCTGCATTATTGGAAACAACCAATCAGCTAAATCTTTGGGGAAGGCAGAAACTTGGAGTTCAGTAAGTAAATACTGATCATCTAACATGGGTGGGGTCATGACAGCCATGGCTTGGTGTATGGTGGGGAGCTGAGATGCCTGGCGGGCGGAGCTATCTGCGAAAGCATTTCCCCTGGAGATTTCATCAGTCCCACCAGTGTGGGCTCTACAATGTAAGATGGCAATGTCACTAGGCAGGAGTATTGCATGAAGTAAGTCAGTGATAAGTTTGGCATGTGAAATGTTCTTACCGTCAGCTCCAATAAAACCCCGGCGGGACCAGATAACTCCATGGTCGTGCACAACGCCGTAGGCGTATTTTGAGTCGGTATAGATGGTAACAGGTTTATCCCGGTACAGAGTACATGCCCTGGTTAGGGCTATGAGCTCAGCAGCCTGGGCAGATTGGTAAGGTATGGGCTTTGTTTCAAGAATGTCATTGGGCAGGCGCACAACAGCATAACCTGCTTGGTATGTGGAGTCATTTGGTCTAGTACAAGAGCCGTCAACAAAGATGTGGTCAGAATCAGGTACCGGTATGGGGGACATGTCCAATCTGGGAGATGTCTCAGTCTCAATAGTCATGCAGCAGTCATGGTCATCGGGTAAGTCGTCTTGGGGACCTTTGAGACCAAGAAGAGCATTTAGTATAGGGGCAGGGCCTGAAGTTGCATTGGCATACTTAATAGTAAGGGATGGGTTTCCCAACAATTGTACTTCATAGCCACTGAGGCGTTGGGCAGACATATGTTGCGTGTGGAGGCCTTTAAGTAGGGTAACTACATTATGTGTGGTATGTAGTACAGTAAGGTGACCTAGGGTGAGAGTCATGGCCATCTCAGCCACCATTGCGCAGGCTGCCAGGGCTCGAAGACAAGCAGGCATTCCCTGGACTGACACGGGCATTATTTTAGAAAAAAATGCCACGGGGCGCAGCTTACCTCCATGTTCTTGAGTTAGTACCCCCGCCATGGTTTTACAGTTGTCCCTTGCAAAGAGATGAAAAGGTAATACATAGTTGGGGAGGCCAAGTGCCGGACTTTTAATTAACAAACATTTCAAATTCTCATATGCATCCAACATTTCTTGTGACCATTGTATGTCTCTGGGTTTGTCAGCTAGTGTGGTTTGCCTCAGAATATTGTCATAATAGGAACAATCAGATATCCACTGTCTGCAGTAGTTTATCATACCCAGAAAGGACAGCATTTCCTTCTGAGTGGCTGGGCGGACCAGACCCAGTACAGACTGAATGCGTTGTGGACTGACCTTCCTCTCCAACTCTGTGAGGACAAAACCCAGATAATCAACTTGCTTTTTACACCATTGCATTTTAGTTTTTGACACTTTGTGTCCACATTTACAGAGCCATAGTAACAGTGATAAACCATCCTCTCGGCAGGCCTCCTCCGTTTGACTACAGAGAAGCAGGTCATCTGCATACTGTAGCAGGACAGAACCTTGGGGGGGGTGCCATGATTTTAAAGTGGCTTGGAGGACAATGGTGTAAACAACAAGAGCGTCTATGAACCCCTGGGGTAACCTACACCAAGTTAGTTGCTGGCCCCCAAAAGAAAATGCGAACAGCGGTTGTGTCTGTGGGTCAACAGGTATGCTAAAAAAGGCATTTTTTAAGTCAATGACGGTGAAGTACACAGCGTCCGCAGGGATGGCTGAGAGGAGGGAGTTAGTGTCTGGAACTATGGGAGCAATGGGGACAATTAGCTGGTTAATTGCCCTCATATCTTGTACAAATCTGGTTGATCCATCTGATTTAACAACAGGGTTGACAGGTGTACAGTAAGGAGAGACTACAGGTCTAAGTATGCCTTGCTGCAGGAATTGTTCTACCATGGGCTTAAGGCCATCCATTTTCTCTTTGGACAATGGGTACTGTTTCTGGTAAACGGGGTGTACATCAGATTTCAGTGTGGCCTTGTATGGGGTACAAGATATCAGGCCTGTGTCGAGGGGCCCTTCTGCCCATACGTGGGGGTCTATAGTGTCTAGTTCAGAGGTTTCAGTAATCACGGGGAAGTGTGGTGAGATTATGTCCATGCCTTTACCAGAAGGGGTGATGGTTATCTGTAGTTCAGTAAGGAGGTCTCTTCCCAACAAGTTAACTGGGCAGTCAGGTATGACAGTGAATGAGTGAGTCCCTATATAATGCCCACGTGGTGTGTCAATAGGGAGGGGTACAGTGGAGTAAGCTTTTGTGGGTATCCCATTGATTCCCATTGAAGGAGCGGACTTTCTCAAGGGTCCATGATACTGGTCCCTACACAGGACACTGGTGGTGGCTCCACTGTCAATCAGGAATGGAACACTTGTTCCATTTATGCCTAGATTGACCATTGGGGGCTCCTTCCAGTGACCAGTGAGCTGCATGAAAGTCGGGACACTCTCCTCCGGGCCCCGTCAGCGGGGTTGTCCCTGCCAGTCAATTTGGAACCTTGGGGCGTCTCTGGGAGTATTGTTAGTGGGGACAGGTTCAGTCAATGGTTGTTTAGTTTTATTAAAGGGGTAAGGACAGTCCCTAGCCCAATGTCCATCTTTTCCACAATTAAAGCAGGATGTATGTCGTCTGCTCGGAGGTGCAGGGGGCCCCCTATTCTGTGGGATGTCCCGCTGGGGGTGAGGGTTCCTGTACTGCCTCCGGGGGTTCTGAAAACTGTGGGTTGGTACATTTTGAGTAATCTTTTTGATGTCAAAACAGCCTGCTGCTTCCTTTTCATATAAATGTTTACCAAATACCTCAATGTTGTCTGAGGTCCAACTAGAAACACTTTGTTTTACAGTTAATGTCACTGTTGGCAACAAGTTGTTTATAAATGTAGAAATTAGTAAGTTGTCGGTATTAACTAGGGTGAGACCTGCCTCCTCTGACCAACACTTTTTAAATCTCTTCCAGAATTCAGTCACATTCTCACTAGGTTTCTGTTTGCAAGCTACTGCTACTGGGAGGGACGAGCGGGTTTTAAACACTGTGTCCATATGTTCACTCAGTTCATCCCACATTTTCTCTATGCCGTCCTGTGTATTGAGGGGGTAAATAGTGGCAGTTTGATTAGCCGGTGCTATAGGGGTACTGATTGTGGGCACTTTACTCCAATCCCACCCGTTGTAATGATCTATGACTCCGTCTATGATAAGCCTCATGTCTTCCTGTGTGAAACTGCGGCCTTTACAAGCCTTTTTTAAATAGGCGATGCAGCCCTTGGGTGCTACCGTAGGTTTGGGACAGTTCTTAATAATTCTGTCTTTTTCTTTTGCATGGAGTTGGGACTGAGTGTTGGATCTGTTCTTAGTTCTGACTTTTCTTGGTCTATCCTGCCAATGAGGGGCTATGGTAAGCCACTGCTCTCCCCTCGCCCGCATATATGTCATATCCCATTGAGGATCGTGGTCATACCACGGCCAAGCTTTCTTGTCCTCAAGGCATAAGCCCTTCACCATATCCATATAAAATGGCAAGTTTGACCCGTCTCTGGGAAAGGGATCGGGACTTTTCATGGCTTCCGTCCAGCCAGCTAGGTTGTCTAGCCAGGGGTTAACAAGGTAGTAGTTTGTAGGGGAGATACGAGCAACATATTCCTTGCAGGTCTCTCCCGGGAGGGGAGGGGGGTATTCAGTTTCTTTACTCTGGTCTGATCCCATATTACCAACAAGTAACTAACGTGTTTAAAGTGAAGTTGCAACAATCTTATCATAAAAACATAGACTGTTCCGAGCACAATGTCATATAATGCGCATACACTTACCACCCGCGCAATATATATATTTCTAAAAGAATTCACAAATAACAGGGAAAGGGAACAATAGTCTATGTATGCATTCAGCTGATCTGATCATAGATCATTGGTAACATGTGGGAGTGCATATTCCCTACAAAAACTACCGGGGACAGAAAACAACAACAGTACAACAATATGTGACACCAAATGTACGTACACTTACCACCCGTACAATTAATGTCCCTATAACTGTACACAATAATATTTGTCACAAATCAACTTCTAAATGTACTTAAAATCACTGTAAACAACAATGTCCTCTGACACTCAGCGTCCGTGCACTTACCACCCGTTCACTGAGTGTCCTTAATAGAAAAATTACAATATGAGTACTTATAAGACAGACATACAAATATTTAGGTGATCAAATCGAGGAGGCGTTGTTACGTGGACCCCTGGTCCTTCTATGGTATCCCTGATACCTGTTTATGGCGCCTTAAAAAAATCCTTTACATAAAACTACGTAACATTAAGTCCCGGACTTAAATATTACCTTGTCACGTGTTCCCGGAACACGGAGTGAGTTCAGATCCAGTAGATGGTCGCAATCCCTTAGCGGACAAGACAGACAACAAAATTCTCTATCTTACTGATCAGGGGACGATCGGCTGGATCCCGGCATCGAGCTCCCAAATTGTAAGGATAATATCTCTGAACCACCTCGATGTGATGACCTCTTAGGTACCCGTGAGAGCAGCTCTTAACACAAAGAATAAACACGCAGCTGTTGGTTAAGAATCACTCTGTTTATTATAGGAATTACGGCTTACTATGTAGATAAGACACATGGGTGTATACAATACGTGCAAGAACATAATTGGTTAAGGAAGTTAACTTACGACACTACATGCAGGATATCATACAGCGGAAACATGAAATGCACGAGGGCACCACGAGCTCTATGTCCTTATAAGGACTTCCGTACACGGACAGGGGTACGTGTCGAAACTAAGGCACAGTTAGTACATAGTTTCAGTGTGTGGCGTGGGAGTAGCTTCATATGGTTATAAATTTTATATGGGAACCTTGAGACGTCTTTGTCTCTGTAGCAATAACAGTGAGTAAAGAACATGGACCCTTTAACCCTTCAGTAACCAATCAGCTACTACTTATAACTTTAAAGAATGCACTTGATAAATGTTACCTCAATGCTGATTGTAGTACATCCCGCCCCATGTTATGGGCTCCTTCAAGGAGAGCTCAGCACAGAGCCGTCTTAACAACAGTGTAGGCCCCTGGGCACAGCTATGCACTGGGTCCCCTACCCACCCACCAGCAGTAGGGGTGGGGGGTGCTATCAGCGGCATCTTTGATGTTCCGCGGGGGGTATGGGGGTTCTATCTTTCGCTCAGCATGTAGGACCTGGAGAAATCATTTCTGCTAATTACTACTTTACTGCACAAATGGGGCGGGAAGGAGAACACTAAACTGTAGAAGGGGACAGTGTGCTGAATGAAGGGGCCCTGGAACATAACTTCGACGGTGGTATGGGGTGTTTAATACACAGGGGAGGGGTGGATAGTGGAGTGGGCTTAATATTCATAATTTTCCGGGGGTCAGGGCAGCTTGCTTTACTGCAGATATCTCCAGTTCCTAGAAATAGTTTTCTTAGCTTTAATGGGATGAAAAAAACTAGACTCCCACCTTTCAGGAGATACTGGGGACTTGGGGATCAGACTTCAGGAGCCAGAGCAATCCACCAACAAATATATAAAACAGCATATTAGGCGTTTGGAGCTGGAGCAGGGACCAGCAGCTTGAAGGCTGATATCTCTGGTTCTGGGCATAGTAGAGACAAGCTGCCAGTGTCCACTGAAAGGGGAGAGTCCCAGCTTTTGGAGTGTACCCTCAGAAAAACTCTAAGTCAGCCAGAACCCGAGATATCTGGCTGGGAAGAACAATTAACAGGCTTGGATGGGGACCACTGCTTTGAAGTCGGATATCTCCGGTTCCCCTGGGTCGATTTTCAAAAATCTGGTACCCCTGGAAAGAGGGGACCCTCAGCTATCAGCCTAGGGCCCTTTTACTCCTGGGGCCCTTGGGCAAGAGCCCATTGAGCCCATACGAAAAGACGGCCCTGGCTCAGCACATGCTCCTTTCACCCCTCTGCAGTGTCTTATGGGACTTTCCCCCAGTAATGCAGTGCCTGGGTCCTCTGCAATCTGCAGGCAGCACTATGTTTCAGGTGATACTCTCATATAAATAGTGCTGGTGCAGGTGCTTGCAGAGACCCTGGCACTTTGTCAGAGACTTTCTTATCTCCTGAGAATATATCAAGATGACAGAAAGTGGGAAAGGGAGCATTGCTGGGGGGTGCACTGGACACGGGCGCCAAGGGTGTTACTACACCTCTGCACAGATAAGATTCTTTAGAAGTTTTACAGAATTGCAGAATCTGAAATATTTATGTAGCAATATAAGCAGTGTCTGCCAGAGTATGAATGTAACCTCATGTACAGGAGCAGTTTTAGGCATGGGCAAGCTGTGCCTGTGCCCGGCGCGCTGCGGCCTGCAGGCGCGGCTGCAGTCACCCCACAGGCACCCGGCCCAACTGCACCCCGGCTGCAGCAGGCGCCTTGGGCTGTGTGTGCACCCGCTGCAGCCGGCACCAATCAGATGCTAGAGGTCTTAATTGACCTCTAGTGTCTGTGCGGAGCTATAGGAGAGACGTCATGACGTCTCTCCCATAGATCCGAGGAGCGGGCGGCCAGACGGAGCAGCAGAGGTTGCAGCGGTCGGAAAGCAGGAGCTGGGATGGTGAGTATTGTGTTTTTTTTGTGTCTGTGAAAGTGGCGCTAATAGGTGGCAAATCTACTGGGGGTAAATCTACAGGGGGCACAATTAGTGGGAAGTCACGGCCCTATTTTACCTATTGGGGGGGGTGCCAAAGGGAACTTTCACTCTGGGCGCCACAAGGTCTAGATCCGTCCCTGGTCATGTACATCTCACACTTGCACAGTGTGGATCCCATTCAGAGTTAGACACAATCGTAAGTTGCAGATTTTTTTCAGCCGCAACGTGCTCAGTTCTTTAGTGCATGTATGTGACTTTTTCGTGATGAGCCTCATATTTTCCAGGCAACTTACACTTGAGACTGCCTACAAAAATGGGGAGCCGTTAAATTGGTATGTAGACACGCCTAAAGGGCGTTTTGTGGACATGTTGAGGCTGTGGGTAGGGTTAGAAAATAGAGATACATTTTGGGTCATTTGACATGTCAACCCCTGTCCATGTCGACATTCTGAATATTAACATCCCGAATGCCGACTGTGTATTACACCCATAGAACAGGTTTACGGTTCTATACATTGTTCAATGGGGAAGAGTGAGACTGTCATAAATAAAGTGGGAGACGTTTGATAATACTGTAAATGAGGTGGTTTGTTCTGCAGACTCCCAGGGGTAAATTTACTAAAGTGCAGGTTTATAAAAGTAGAGATGTTGCCCATAGCAATCCATCAAATTCTAGCTATTATCTTCTGGAAGGTGCTAGATAAATAAGTAGAATCTGCACTTTAGTAAATATACCCCCAAAGACATCATGTAGTCATAGCCAGATTAAGGTGTGTGTGTATGTGTGTGTGTGTGTGTGTGTGTGTGTGTGTGTGTGTGTGTGGGAGGGGGGGAGATGCAGGGCATACTGTACCCCGGGCCCCCCTCTGTCAGAGGTCCCCTGGCCAGAGCACACTGACATCACTAGCTTTCCCTCTTAAGCAGCAGCAGAACCAGCACCAGAATGCAAGCAGGAAAGTATGCACTGAAGGCAGAGGCTCAGGAGTATCATGTTTCATACCAACAGAACTTTCCGTCTAGAGAAGAGATAGTAGGACGGAGAGAGCTGTAAGTGACACAGGAATCCCAGCTACTCCTCCTCCCTACTTGGATGTCCGAGTCTTGTGTAAACTGTTATGCAACTAAACCATGTGGGTCTAGTGATAGAGACTCACAGAGAGTTATCCTGAGTCCTGTCCCAGTGTGTAAGTAGTACAGAGGCTGCTGCTATTCTTGCATGTGACAAGATAAATTATTTAATTTTTCTACGTGTATTTTAAGGTAAAGTTGTCTTTGTTACACTACAAGAAAATGTTATAAAATAGTTGTCTTTCAATTAGGTGGAGCTATAAACAGTGATCAACCATTATTAAACTATTAGTTTAAAACTAATATACACCATTGGTTTAAATTTAATATACACAATCCATACCTCCCACCATGACCCATGATTGCAATCACCTGTGTTGAAATACCTTTCTTATCAATTAAATCGTTCAACACAGGTGACGCCAATCATATATTAAGTGGGAAGTCCAGGCAGAGAGCACTTTTTCCCTCCTGGAATGGGTCATTTTGTGAGGTATGCACAATCTATTATACACCCCCCCCCCCACCTTGCACCGGGGACCCCCTGTCTTAAGTGCCCCAGGCACCGCCAAGGCTTAATCCGGCCCTGCCTGTAGTAATAAACTATCTGATTGTACAGACATGCATGGGCTATAATCAGAACTGTTTTATTTATTTTTGTATGCGTTTTTCCACATCAAATTGTGACAAGATCACAGGAATAGTGGTGAAAGACAGATATATTTGCCCCAGGTTTCTTACCTATGTGTTTTAAAACCCCAGGTATATTGTATTGGCTCGGCTGAGAGCTTTTGGCTTTTTATTAAAAGCCAGAAAGGGATCCTGGGGTAGGATGTGAGAAGAGAGGACGGGTTCTCAATTCATTAAGGCCCAGTTCAGCTCTTAAGCTGGCCATACATTAGAATGACTCGTAAACGAGCAATGTCGCTAACACTTTCTGTTGAATTCCCCGGCAGCTCCCCGGCAGTCCCAGACTCATGATATAGGTGGTCATTCCGAGTTGATCGCTAGCTGCATTCGTTCGCTGTGCAGTGATGAGGCAAAAAAAATGGCACTTCTGCGCATGCGTATGCGGTGCAATGCGCACGCGCTAAGTAATATTGCAATGAACGGTGTCGTTTCACACAAGGTATAGCAAAGCTTTTCAATCGCACTGTTGGCCGCAGAGTGATTGACATGAAGTGGGCGTTTCTGGGTGTCAACTGTCCGTTTTCAGGGAGTGTTTGGAAAAATGCAGGCGTGGCAGGAAAAACGCAGGCGTGGCTGGGCAAACGCAGGGCGTGTTTGTGACATCAAAACAGGAACTGAACAGTCTGAAGTCATCGCAAGCGCTGAGTAGGTATTGAGCTACTCTAAAACTGCACAAAAGAAATATGCCGCAGCTCTGCGATCCTTTCATTCGCACTTCTGCTAAGCTAAAATACACTCCCAGTGGGTGGCGGCATAGCTTTTGCACGGCTGCTAAAAACTGCTAGCAAACGATCAACTCAGAATAACCACCAAAGTGCATACAGATGAGATAGAGCTTTAAGATCTTGCTAAAGATCTGAAGAGTAGCCACATCCACGAGCATACTGTTGTTGACGATAGCTTCAGATCTTACCTGCAGCAGGGAAGATCTGAAGATACGACAAACAACCCGCGGGACCATGCATTGGATCGTTATTGTTTGTGAAAACTGCACGATTTCAAACAATTTATCGTTCGATGCATAAAAATCGTGCAATCATCCCTAGAATCGTTCTATGTATGGCCTGCTTTACGTCCTTTTGGCCTCACAGAAGGCTAATTAGTGCTTTCAGCTGCATGAGAGTGTTATAAGGCTTTCAGCATGATCACTTAAGGGCCCTACTCACTGGCCGACCCGCCGCCGAGCTGCCCGACGGCGGATACGGCCGACGAGCGACCCGGCGGCGGGGGGGCAGTGACGGGGGGAGTGAAGTTTCTTCACTCCCCCCGTCACGCGGCTGCATTGAAGTGCAGGCAAATATGGACGAGATCGTCCATATTGGCCTGCATGCACAGCCGACGGGAGACCAGCGATGAACGAGCGCGGGGACGCGCATCGTTCATCGCTGGAGTCTCCACACTGAAAGATATGAACGAGCTCTCGTTCATTTATGAACGAGATCGTTCATATCTTTCAAAAAATCGGCCAGTGTGTAGGGCCTATAAGTCTCTCACACTGCTTGGGGAAAAGGAGAGACTATTGAGTCTTTGTGCGAGAAACCTGTTCTCTTCAGTGAGCTGTGCCTGGTAAACACTTCTTGCATTTTTTCTCTTTTTTTAGTGAGTTAAGTATATCCTATGTATAGTTAGCGCCGGACAGCAAGGTATTTAGGCGTCTATTTACTAAGCCTTGGTTGGAAATAATGTACCAGCCAACCAGCTCCTAACTGCCATGCTACAAGCTCAGCTGGGTATAAAAACTGACAGCTAGGAGCTGATTGGCTAGTACTTTATCTCTTTCCAAGGCTTAGTAAATATACCCCTTAGTTTGCTTTCCAGGACATGTCACCTAATCCCTTAACATCTATCTATCTATATATACCTGTTCTGTTTTGTTTTGCAGGAAGGTCCCAGGATCAGTGTGATGTGAAATTCCTGACTGAGGACTCTACAGTGTTTGTACCATTTGGAGGGCACGTTACGGTAAACTGCTCTTACACCTGTGACAAGCCTGCGGTTAAAACCAGATTATTAAAGAGCAATGAAACAAATGGGCCAAACTGGGTGTCCCATCTAGTCCTAGTGGATGACTGGGAGAAATCGGGAGCAGCCTGCATCCATACATACGATGATGGAGAAACAAAGTTATCCAATATTACAATCATGGCTTACGGTACGTTCTTCACAATGTGTATGTTTCTGAAGCAGCCCTTATTATTATTTATTTATTATCAGTTATTTGTATAGCGCACACATATTCCGCAGCACTTTACAGAGAATAATTGGCCATTCACATCAGTCCCTGCCCCAGTGGAGCTTACAATCTATTCCCTACCACATGTACACACAACACATTCACACTAGGGTTAATCTTGTTGGGATCCAATTAACCTACCAGTATATTTTTTGGATTTTGGGAGGAAACCCACGCAAGTACGGGGAGAATATACAAACTCCACACAGTTAGAGCCATGGTAGGAATCGAACCCATGACCTCAGTGCTGTGAGGCAGTAATGCTAACCATTACACCATCCGTACTGCCCTTTTGCATTAAACGAAGAAAAAAAAAATGCCACGAAGATGAATGGCTCATGTAATGCACCATGCTGGGCATACATTATGTTTTCATGCCCCAAACTGTGATCGGGAAGAAAATCCATCTCTTAACTTGTTAAATTTGTCAAATAACAAACCAGGTTGTCATAGAAAAGTTGTATAATACTTAATTTCATTATAGAGTGTGTGACCTCACTTGCTGTATATTATGTTGTTCCAGCTCTGCCCAGTCATGTGACAATAGACCTGCAGGGGGAGCTAGAGGAGGGCACAGCGCACAGTATCACCTGCACTGCTTATGATGTGGCTCCTGTCAGTGTACTTACTATATCGGTGACCAGAGGAGGGGATGAGATCTACAGCAAGGCCATCGATGGAGATCTCACAAAGGGTCCCACGACTGTCACAGAGATATATAACTTCACCGCTAGTCGTAGTGACAATCTGCAAGACTTCACCTGTCAGGCGACCCTACAACTCGGGACAGTCCCCAACACCACAGTGCAGTCACCCAGCATCACTGTGAGGACCTATGGTGAGCTGGATCATGATTCATTGTTATTGTTATTATCTAGTATTATCATCTTCTAGGTCTGGAGAGCTGAGTCAGTAAAAGCTAAGTGACAATTTTGTCTGTCAGTAAAAAAAAAACTTCTAGGAATCTGTAAATATATGTCATGATACTGACACTACTGTACCAACAGTAACTTTGTGCAAACTGGTATCGGAGTCTCATTTCCATATCCTGGGGGATATTTATCAAGTCTTGTAGAGCAATCAGACATTTCCTAAAGTGACCTATCCGCTGTGCTAGCTGAGGGCAACTTCTCCACTTTATCTCTCTCCAAAGTTTGATCATAGCTCCCAACTTCTTCATGGTAGAAATCGGGTCCCCGGCGTGCACCCAAAAAAGACAATGTGACCTCATATCAGGGGGCATGGCTATGTAGGGAATGCTGTGATCTTGAATCATGCACCCCTCCCCCCTTATTCGTTTTGATAACAATGGTTGGCAAGCCAGTCGCTCTGGGGGACCGGTATAATATACCGGCTGGTGGGATGCCAACTGTCAGTACCCCGACAGCGGCATCCCGTCTGCCAGAATACTGGCACCAAGTCCCCTTGCAGGCTCGATGCGCTTCGCACACTGCGGGTTGGTGACACGCTTTGCTCGCCACAGGTTCTATTCCCACTCGGTTGGTGGTGGGGACCCACCAACCAAGTGGGAATTAGGGGCGGGTGTCAGGATGCCGGCCGTCGGCAAAATGCCGGCTGTCGGGATTCCGGCATTGGTCTCCGGAACACTTGGATTCTGACCTCCATCATTTTGACTGCATCCCGCTCTGGGAGCTGCTAGACATGCCCCCAGTCCCTCTCTCTACAGAATATGTGCTATTTTCTAAAAAATACCATGTACAATTCCATTTACCTGTATTCATTTGTTTTCCCCTGCCAGCCTTGCCAGAAGATCCCAGTATAGATGTGAATAAGTGGATAAAATATGGAACCTCAGCTATAGCTGAGTGTCGGGTGCACAATGTATTCCCTCTACAGAATGTCACCTTACAGCTGTCTATCGGCGACAATCTCCTGGATCTGGAGACCATTATAGGAAGTGACTCTGCAACTGGTTCCGTCACACTGACCAACTCTACATATAATCCTAGATGGAACAAAGTCACTTGCATATCTCAGGTGTTTCATTTATCCAGGAACATCACTAAGGATGTCTATTTTTATGGTAAGACTTGGTTCAGTTATGTCATTTGTTCCTAGTGAACTGATAGACTGCATCTTCTGACTGTTCATCCAGACCACACAATGGCTGTCTGCACCTTAAAACATTTAGGGGCATAGTTACTAATTACCAGGTCCTAGACCCAATAATTATTGTTATGTACTAAGAATCACATATTCTGAGGCTGTACATATTAAGAGATTTTCTGATGAATTTGCATAGACTGCGCACTCCAACAATGGATGATATCAAAATTAAAAAATATCACAAGAAATATGGGTACATTATGGAGTATGCCTCCACACTGCACAATCTCTGAACCTTTTGGCCAATATTTTTGTGAAAGTTTAAACGATCTGATCATGGAAGCTGAGCATTTCTGGACATTTTATCAGTGTTTGGCCAATATGGTCATGACTATACCCTACAGGAAAAGGAAGCCAGTGTGGTTCACAAAAGAAGTATCAACGAGTCACTAGTGTGTAAGCAAAAAAGATGGCTTTTAGGAAATACACACAGACTCAAAATAATAATGACAGAGAGGTGTATCTTAACAGACAGAAGAATGCTAAGAAAGTGATCAGACGTGCAAAGGCAGAAGCTGAGGAGAAAATGGCCCAGTCAGTAGATAAAGGGGGCAAAACTTTTTTTAAGTATATAAATGAAAGGAGAAAATCAAATGGAGGAATAATAAAACTTAAGACAGAGAGTGAGAATTTGATGGAGGGAGACAAGGCAATAGCAGATCACCAAAATAATTATTTCTGCTCAGTGTTTACTACAGAAGGAGAAGGGAAGGGGCCACAGTTAAGTTGCAAGCACATTCATAAAAATAAGGTAGATGAAAGTTCATTTACAGAGGAGAAGGTCCTAACTGAACTTTCTAAACTAAAAGGGGATAAATCAATGGGGCCAGATGGGATACACCCAAGGATACTAAAAGAGCTAAAAGATGTGCTGGTGGCACCATTGACAGAATTATTTAACCAGTCACTAAATACAGGTGCTATTCCAGAGGACTGGAAAAGAGCGAATGTAGTTCCACTGTACAAAAGTGGAAGCAAGGAAGAAGCAAGTAACTACAGACCAGTAAGCCTTACATCAGTAGTAGGGAAAGTAATGGAAAAACTATTAAAAGAAAGAGTTGTGGAATATCTTAAATCAAACAACTTACAGGATCCAAAACAGCATTGATTTACTGGTAGGAGATCATGCCAAACAAATCTTATTGACTTTTTTGACTCTGTAATGAAAATAATAGATCAAGGGGAAGCAGTAGATGTAGAATATCTAGACTTTAGTAAGGCATTTGACACTGTCCCACATTGCAGACTGCTAAATAAACTTGAAAGCATGGGGGTGGATTATAAAATAGTTAAATGGATGAACCTGGTTGCAGGATAGGAAACAGACAGTTGTAGTAAATGGAGTGCAATCTATGGAGGGAAATGTTACCAGTGGAGTACCCCAGGGATCTGTACTCGGACCAGTTCTCTTTAATATCTTTGTTGGTGACATTGCAAATGGTATTGAAGGGAAAGTATGCCATTTTGCAGATGATACAAAGATATGCAACAGGGTAGAAACATCGGGAGGGGTAAAACAAATGATTGATGACCTAGCTAGGCTTGAAAAATGGTCAAGAATGTGGCAACTACAGGTTAATGCTAAAAAATGCAAAATCATGCACTTGGGTCTCAAAAACCCAAAGGCTAAATATAGTATCAAGGGTACTATAATGGAAACTACTGAGGAGGAAAGGGATTTAGGAGTCACTATTTCAAGTGACTTAAAGGCAGGAAAGCAATGCAACAAAGCAATGAGAAAGGCAAGTCAGATGCTTGGTTGCATAGGGAGAGGAATCAGTAGCAGGAAAAAAAGAAGTAATAATGCCACTGTATAGGTCATTGGTACGGCCCCATCTGGAATACTGTGTCCAGTTTTGGAGACCATATCTCCAGATGGATATAAATACATTAGAGAGTGTACAAAGAAGGGCAACTAAAATGGTGCATGGCCTACATCACAAAACTTACCCGGAAAGGCTAAAAGATCTTAACATGTATAGTATGGAGGTGAGAAGGGAAAGGGGGGACATGATAGAAACATTCAAATATACCAAAGGTTTTAACAAAGTTCAGGAGGGAAACATTCTGCAAAGGAAAAGAAGTATTAGAACTCGAGGACATACACTGAAACTGGAAGGAGGCAGGTTCAAGGGAAATTTAAGGAAAAATTACTTCACTGAAAGGGTAGTGGATAAGTGGAATAGCCTCCCATCAGAGGTGGTAGAGGCTAAGACTGTAGAGCAATTTAAACATGGTTGGTATAGGCATATGAATATCCTTACAAAGAATTAAGGTTCAAAAAGGGTTGAGATTACCTTAAGGATAAAAAAAAAGGGGCAGACTAGATGGGCCAAGTGGTTCTTATCTGCCGTCAAATTCTATGTTTCTGTTTCTACATAAAAAACAAACAAAAAAAAACAGGCTGATTATTGGTCCAGTAATTGCCCTTATTAACCATGCTCTCCCTGGTGGTAACTATCACCGGATATTGCTAGTGAAGACTTCCCCACACATAGGGATTCTTAATTAAGGATACGGTAGTTCCTATGCCTTGTTGAATTGTAGTGCCTCCTGATGAAGGTCCTGATGGACCGAAAACGTATGAGAGCTGAGTATGCTTCTTAGACAACAATAAATGTATTTTTTGCACATTTGGAAATCTAGAGAGTGCCCCCCTCTCTGTGTGTGTGTGTGTGTGTGTGTGTGTGTGTGTGTGTGTGTGTGTGTGTGTGTATGTGTATATATATATATATATATATATATACACATACACATAGCTATATATACTAGAGTATATTACGAAGAAAATAAAATATAAAAACAGTGGTAAAAATTTTTAAACATGAATAAAAAACACATAAAATTTGCCTGAGTAAGAAGAATACGTTAAAAAGGTACTGACATAGAAAAATCATGAAAACAGGTCTGGTCATAGAGGTATGAAACCTTTGCCAGTCTAGAAGGGAATACTGTATAGTTCTGAATGATAAAAGTCTTTTTATAATGGTTAATCTTGTTGAATTAGCAGCCCTTCAATTTCGTATTGATAGTAACTTCTCACACTACTCTGCGCTCATTTCAGTCTTTTGTGACAGATTTTTCAGAGATTTCTAAAGTGCATATTGTTCTATCCAACCACACTGTATACCTGGGCAGTATGGTGACTGCTGACTGCTGGATAGACAATC
This sequence comes from Pseudophryne corroboree, assembly GCF_028390025.1. Lineage (NCBI taxonomy): Eukaryota > Metazoa > Chordata > Amphibia > Anura > Myobatrachidae > Pseudophryne > Pseudophryne corroboree. Next base: position 89,875,158 of record NC_086449.1, on the reverse strand, counting down.
ATGACCCTGACGTGTACTGTATGGCCATCAGTGTGAACGGACAACGCATGCTGGAGGTGTGCAGCTCTGAGCTCAGTTACAATGTCACAGCGACCACAAGACACCCTGAAATTGTCGTCACCTGCACAGTATACATTCGAGATGATCCTACTATCTCAGAAACTGCAACAGAGACCATAGCCGTTCACTGTAAGTACCTTATTTGTTACCTGTGTTGTTATGTTGGTGGTCACTTTTTAAAAGCCGGCGCGTCTTCAGCAGTCTCATCCATTGGGTTTAAGTAAAATTGCCATTTTGTGAAGATTGCAACAATACATATATATTGCCATATACACTGTATTATAAAGGTCTGCAGCAGATATCGCTGATAGAATTCTCCGGGGTGCGATGTGTCCGTATACAGCAAGCTTTTGCCTGACAGGCCATGTCCTCTATAGAAGAAAGGGTTCCTCGGAGAGTGTTCCCCATGGCTTGTGTATGCTGGCCAGTGGACTCTCAGAAAGATTGCGCATGCACAGAAGAGAACAACGACTCTGGCACAGTTTGCTCCTATAATGCGCCATCTTTCTGAATACAGTGTATCACTACACAGATGGTGCCATGGGATGAGAATAGGGAGGGGGGGTGCTGCACTGGCTGTGCAGCATGTGGCCCACATGGACCCATGGGCTTGTGCTCACTGCACACCCTGCACCCAGGATAAATATTATTATTATTATCACTAATAGTGGCACTTACACCTACTCCATGCCTGGTGTAGAAGATGCAACTGAAAATGGCGTGAACTCTTCATATGCTCAACTCAGAATAGGTCTCAGCCATGGCTACACGGCTGTGATACACAGTATACTTCTCCTATGCGCGAACACCCCGCTGCCACCCAGTAACGCTCAGTTAGTCCTCGGTGAGAAGAGACTGAGGTGTATACAGCGCAGAATCACTTGTAGCTGCGTTGTGTATAAAGGCCGCATGCACAGTTTGCTAAACAATCTTCAGATGCGGTCGCATTCGGAATTGCGTGCAAATCGATGTCTGCATGTGTGCCATTTTCACAAAGCATGTGTATAATTGGTTCTAGGTATATTTTCATATTTGCCTATGAATATTATCCCTCTGACCCATCTCTACTGACCTGTTTAGGTACTTTATACACTGCTGCTTCCTAAACCCTAGATCCATAGTAAAGATTTCTCTCAGAAATGATCATTTAATGTCTTTTTTTTTCTCAGATCCCCCGGAAAACTCATCCTTGATCCTATCACCTGACAGGAAAATTAATATTGGAGAGTCGTTCAATTTAACATGTCAGGCGGACGCGTCTCCTCCTCCTGTCTACACCTGGGAAATCCACAGTGAAGACCATGTGACCTACTCCCCGGATAACAACTCAATCACTATAAGCAAGGCGTTGTCTTCACACAATGGGACATACAAATGTGAGGTCAACAACAAGCACGGATCATCAAAAGCTCAGAAGAATGTGGTGATTGAAGAGGGTAAGCACAATACTGCAAACTAGACTGCACAGTATTTAATGAATAACCTTATGGGACAAAGATGAGAGATATTGGAGGAAGAGGGTGACAAAGATGAAAAAGAGAGAGATAAGGAGTGGGACAGAGATGAAAGAGAATGGGGTGAAAGAGATGAAAGAGAGACAAAAAAAAAAGGGGAAGGGGAAAGGAGGGCCAGAGATAATTGAGACAAATGGGGTGGTGTGTGATAGGGGACAGAAATAGGAAGATTGGTAAAGATACATGTTTGCAACCCCCAGCAGGCGCCCCACGCCCAAAGGGGGCAGGGAAGACAGAAATCCAAGAGAGAGGGAGATGGGCAGGATAGGAACAGAGATAACAGAAAGAGAGAGACAGGTGGGAGTTAGATGAAAGGGAAATGGGGAGGGGAGTGGCGACAGTAGTTAGCGACCCAGGCAATGACGGGTCACAAATACTAGTTACATACCGTACAACACAGATCTGCCCAGAGGTGACAGAGCAGGAGAGAGTGTGAGTCGGTGCATTCACACCTTCATTCCTCATTCCAACCAAATCTCTTTCTTGACCCTGAAGGAAGATGTTGTAAAGCAGCCACATGAATACATATTGAGGAAACAGTGGAAATGTGCTGTACTTTCTAATATCTGCCTTGAAACATGGACAGTCCTCTGCTCTCTGCTACTACACGGAAGTGTGTGTAGACCCGTGCCGGCAGGTCCGCCAGTGGCAAAGAGAGCGGTGGTAAATCTCATGGTTAATTTTCACCTCTTTCACAATTTCCTTCACCGGAGAAAAGTCCTGTCTAAGGGGAGTAAATCATGACCAGGTCAGGGGCTGACTTGGGAAATTAGCAAGTTCACTGTTCTAATTTCTTTAGAGATCTTTCAGCTACTGTAGGGTGAGCAATGTCCTTGAGGCATCTAGAATGTGGCTAAGTATCAGTACCAGGGTAAGAGTGACACTCTGTTCAGATCATGAGCTAACATGGGCACTACTGTATACCCTGAAAGATATATGGCAGCATACAGGAGAGAGATGAAGGGTATAATCTAACACCTGCTAAGTGTACATTGTAGAATCCCACGAACAACCAGTACAGGTTGAGTATCCCATATCCAAATATTCAGAAATACGGAAGTTTTTTTTAGTGAGAGTGAGATACTGAATCCTTTGTTTTCTGATGGCTCAATGTACACACACTTTGTTAAATACACAAAGTTATTAAAAAATATTGTATTAAATGACCTTCAGGCTGTGTGTATAAGGTGTATATTAAACAGAAATGCATTCTGTGTTTAGACTTTGGTCCCATCACCATGATATCTCATTATGGTATGCAATTATTCCAAAGTACGGAAAAATCCGATATCCAAAATACTTCTGGTCCCAAGCATTTTGGATATGGGATACCCAACCTGTATTAGTAAAAGAAAATGATATGGATAGCATACCTAGCTCATATAATAACTGGAGGTGATATAACACCAAGAAATATTATTATTATTATTTACTTAGCGCCAGCATATTCTATTGCACTTTACAATTGAGATATTGGCCCTTGAAGAAGAAGAATAGGGATAAATAAGTGCAATGAAAGATCAATGAACCTTGGGTAATAGGTAATAGGCAATTTATTTGATTAGGATGAGTCGAGGTGTAGTGCTGGCTCCATGAGGCAATTCAATCCTCTTATAGAGGACTCTTTAAACATGTATTCAAATCCTGAATGCTTCTCTCTACGCTCTGAATGGTAGTAGTAGTAACGGGTGTAGTATGGTATGCCGGCGGCTGGGATCCCAACCGACGGCATACCGACAGCTGGACGAGTGCAAATAAGCCCCTTGTGGGCTCACTGTGCTCGCAACGCTGCGGGCACGGTGGTGCGCTACGCGCGCCACGCTATTTATTCTCCCTCCAGGGGGGTCATGGACCCGCAAGAGGGAGAATAGTTGTCGGTATGCCGGGTGCTGGGATTCTGTCGCCTGTATACTGAGTGCCGGGATCCCAACAGCCGGCATACTGAATACCACCCGTAGTAACAGCAGCAGTAGGAACCTTTAATAATGCAAGGGAAACACGACAGCTGCAATAATTCCAGACCATAACGGGACTTCTGCCATGGACCTGGGCACAGTCTCCTCCTTTGGGCCTGATCTGCACTGTGCCTGTTTTTCTGGGTTTAATCTCTACTGCATCTGGACTCCTGAACATGACTTGGTCCCCTATGGAACCTCTAGCATTACTCACTAGTTATGAGAAATGGCTTTTTGGGATTAGCACTGTAGTTCCCTCTGTTAAATCTGCCAGCTGTCTCCAGTAGTCGGGCAGCTCTCTCTTACAGAGTGGCAGCTTTTTCAGCAAGACAGGCAGTCTTCTCTGTAAGCTTGGTAAAAGCTTTCTCTGTGAGACTAGCAGCACTGTATAAGTAATGTGTGTGGCACTTCTAATCTCCTACAGTCTCTCTATGCTGAGAGTGGTTTGTGCCTGCCTGCACCAACTTGTCCCCATTCTCACAGTATACAGTTTCTCCACTGGCAAGCTTAGCAGAAGTGGCTGTGCTGTTCTGTTTTCCATAGACTTCTTGGGTATGGCGATGGTCCCGACAGTGGCCAATCCCATACTCCAAGCTTTCTGCCTTTAGACTGTGATGTTATTTCTTGTCTACTTACTGCTTGGGCACGCAGCCTCCAAGGCAGCTTTGGAGAGGCTGCCACTCAACCTCCAGTTCCAAGCCTCCCTATACAGGTAATTGCCAAATCCAGAGGACACATTGGGGGTCATTCCGAGTTGTTCGCTCGCAAGTGGATTTTAGCAGATTTGCTCATGCTAAGCCGCCGCCTACTGGGAGTGAATCTTAGCATCTTAAAATTGCGAACGATGTATTCGCAATATTGCGATTACACACCTCGTAGCAGTTTCTGAGTAGCTCCAGACTTACTCGGCATCTGCGATCAGTTCACTGCTTGTCGTTCCTGGTTTGACGTCACAAACACACCCAGCGTTCGCCCAGACACTCCCCCGTTTCTCCGGCCACTCCTGCGTTTTTTCCGGAAACGGTAGCGTTTTTTCCCACACGCCCATAAAACGGCCTGTTTCCGCCCAGTAACACCCATTTCCTGTCAATCACATTACGATCGCCAGAACGATGAAAATGCCGTGAGTAAAATTCCTAAGTGCATAGCAAATTTACTTGGCGCAGTCGCAGTGCGGACATTGCGCATGCGCATTAAGCGGAAAATTGCTGCGATGCGAAGATTTTTACCGAGCGAACAACTCGGAATGACCCCCATGGGATTGGAATCAGACAAACATAGTTACAGAGAGGCCAGAGCCTTCAGATCAGGAGAATGCTGCACCCCATGTCTGGATTATTGACCCATTCAAAATCAGTTCTCTTTCTTTTCCCAAATTTATTTTCATTTGTCACTAGGTCTATTTACTAAGTCTTGGATGGAGATAAATAGCACAGTGATAAAGTACCAGCCAATCAGCTCCCAACTGCCATGCTACATGCTGTGTTGGAAAAATGACAGTTAGGAGCTGATTGGCTGGTACTTTACCTCTCTCCACTTTATCTCCATCCAATGCTTAGTGAATAGACCCCTATAGGGTTTATTTACTAAGCCTTGGAGAGAGATGCAGTGGAGAGAGATAAAGTACCAGCCAATCAGCTCCTAATTGTGATTTTACAGGCTGTGTTTGAAAAATAACAGGAGCAGATTGGCTGACACTTTTTTCTCTCTCTACTTTGTCTCTCTCCAAGGCTTAGTAAATAGACCACTGAATCTTATTGACACTACTAGGTCTGCATATTGAAGAAACCATTCCAATAGTTATGGGAGATGATAGGCTTGTAAATCCTTTTGTTAGTAACTTGCATCCTCCTTAGATACATGTGCAGGCAATTGAATGTACAATAAGTATCAGTAAACTGCCCTCCCTCATAGGCCCTCATTCCGAGTTGATCGCTCGCTAGCTACTTTTAGCAGCCGTGCAAACGCATAGTCGCCGCCCACGGGGGAGTGTAATTTAGCATAGCAGGAGTGCGAACGCCTGTGCAGCATTTTGTGCAGAACAAGACCAGCCCTGTAGTTACTTATTCTGTGCGATGATTGCTGAGACGAATGACACGGTAATGACGTCAGTTACCCGCCCAGCAAACGCCCGGCCACGTCTTCGTTTTTCCAAACACTCCCAGAAAACGGTCAGTTGCCACCCAGAAACTCCCACTTCCTGTCAATCTCCTTGCGTTCGCCAGTGCGGCTGAAAGCGTAGCTAGAACCTGTGCAAAACCACGATGCTCACTGTACCCGTACGCTGCGTGCGCCGATTAGCCCTGTTCTGCCATAATCGCTGCGCTGCGAAAATCCGTAGTGAGTGATCAACTCGGAATGAGGGCCATAAGCCTTTATATATTGTCAGTAGGGTTCTAAGGGCTGGTAAATTACAGGGATGCTAAGGATAATTGAAGAGTGTCAGGATAATATTATTATAATCTGTGTTTAAATGATAAATTCCTAAAACATAAGATTCCCCTTAGAGTTATAAAGCTGAATTTGACTTTTTTTGTGTTTTTTTTTTTGCAGATGGCATGTGGAAGTGGATTGTGGTAGCTGTTGTGGCCGGAATCGTGGTTGTGGCATTGGTTGCTTTCATTTCCATGTTGTGCAAAAAAAAAGGGAAAAAAGGGTTTTACAGCTTGTTAACTGGGAGCAAGAACAGGAAATCTGAGAATGGTTTAAACAAGCAGCAGGCACCACAGAAAACAACGCCTGTCTAGGAATATGACTTACTGAACTCATCATTGAGTCCTGAGTTTCTGTTGTACCCAGTCTATAACTTTACCAGCTGGGCAGCATGAATGTATACTATGTCTAGAACTGGTGACATAAGAGGACACTTACGTGAGCTGCCATCTTTGTTCGCTGACACATCTTTGGACGCCATGTACATTTTACTGTATCGGGAATGCGTTACCTCTTTAGTTGATGGAATATTTTTTTTCTACATTTCTGTATTATATGTTCAGCACAGTTTTCTCTGGCTGCCGCTTTACTTCCCAAGATCATATTTATTTTCTTCAAACGTTTCCACCGCACTTTCCTATTCCATAATGTTCTCCAATGTTTACCCTGGACAGTGACGGATATTTTAAGGCCAGAGTAACTGCACTCTTGTTGGGATATTCTGAAAATAAAGACAGTGGGAGACTTCTGAATAGAAATTAATATAAAAGAGAGTAAAATTCAAAGTCACAGATCAATTAACAGAACACTAAACATGACAAAAAACATACACACACTCGATTGATTGTCCTGATTTAGAGTTCGTGCTAATTTTGTTGTAATGTGAATGCTATTTTTTTTCTGCATGGAGGGAAGATGCAGCCTGATGTTACCTTACATATAGGGGGGGAATTCAAATGTTTGAAAAGTCGGTTGGGTGTCTGTTTTTTCCTGTCTATTAGATAGGAAAAAACAGGCACCCAACTGACTTTTCAAACATTTGAATTCCCCCCATAGAGTGCAAACACAGATTTTAAATTGGTCCCCTCTCCCTGCAATGCACCCTGTTATGGTCCACGTGCAAAACTGCATTTTCTAAAGCATAGGTTCTCAAACTCGGTCCTCAGGACCCCACACAGTGCATGTTTTGCAGGTAACCCAGCAGGTGCACAGGTGTATTAATTACTCACTGACACATTTTAAAAGATCCACAGGTGGAGCTAACTATTTCACTTGCGATTCTGTGAGGAGAACTGCAAAACATGCACTGTGTGGGGTCCTGAGGACCGAGTTTGAGAACCTGTGTTCTAGAGGGATTTAGTGGCATATGTATCAAGCCCTTATACACTAGTTCCTTTTCTGAAGTATCAAGGCTGTGTATCAGTAGTCAAAGGCAGGAGATCTCCTGCAAAAGGTTCATTAGCGCTGCAGACCACGGTCCCCAATATTCTCAATGACTTGAGAATGACTTGAGTCTGACCTCTATGTGCCAAGCTCCAAAAAGCATAGCTTTTCCGAGATTGGTCCTGAAGGCTGCCGTCATCCTCGGCTGCCACTTTATGCATATGACAGCATATTCAGAGAAGGATCTTGCAATCCCACTCATGCAGTCTCCAACTTCCTCTCGAATATGGACACTGTGTGCAAGTTCAGTGTCAGAAACTGTGGAGAAATCTTTTGAAATCATGAAAGACTCCACCAATCTGCTGGGATGTTCTCAGGGACAAAGCGCCAAGAGTTTGCAGGGAGGGATCCTGACGTCAATTCCGGTCCCGGACAGGCTAAAGTAATTGCAGCGGCTGAGTAAGTTCTGGGCTACTTAGAGACTGCACTAAATCTGTTTGTACAGCTCTGCTACACATGCGTTCGCACACTTGCAAAGTGAAAATACACTCCCCTATGGGCCGCGACTATGCGAACGCAGGATTGCAAAAAAAAACATAGTGAGCTAACAGGTCTGAATTAGCCCCACTGTGCACAAGTGCAGTGTCAGAAACTGTGGTGGAATCTTTTGAAACTGAAAGACTCCACCAATCTGCAGGGATGTTCTCAGGGACAAAGTGCTGCCCCTGTAGAAACTGTTAGTACATAGTGGGGACAGTGTCGGACTGGAGCATGAAGGGCCCACTGGGGGTATGCAGTGGTAGGGGCCCATGATTAGAGGTGTGACCAGCCTCCAAAGGGGGTGTGGCCAGCCACTACAGAGGTTTGGCTAACCATTATAGAGTACCTGGTCTGGACTCCTTGATAATTTATATAGTAATTAATGCTAGTGCGTGCATGATAATGTGCCAGATTAATGACAGCAATGTACTGTAGAGAATACATCATAATCCTGTGCAGTATAAGGTAACATAAATATAATATATAATTCAATTGCACAGTCTAGAACCTGATCCCTAGAGGAGGAGGGCCGCCCAGGCAGTGGGGCCTACCGGTGATTTACCCTGTACCCCTGTGGGCCAGTCCGAGGCTGAGTGGGGATGACCATGTAAAAAAATGTTTTTTTCCCCCCTCCCCCCCCCCCACCCCGCAATATGGACTGACAATTATCATGGCACATAATTGCATGTACTATAACATGCAAAGATTTATTTATGTCTAAGGAAAGGGCAACTCGTGGGAAATGTAATTTAGAAACACCAGGCACTGATACAATGTTATATGATATTACTGTACAACTGTAAATGAATAAAACAATGTATAGGTGAGAGTAGCCTGGGGAATTGTTACCATGATACGTACTGTGTACAGTTGTTGAAGATATCAAATTTAAAGCCATCTCAATATATACAGTATGTATATAGTCATATGTATGACTGTGTGCAGTATATTTGTCTCTTAACAGTAATCTTTGTGCTACTGTACAATGCTCCCATGCTAGTCACCTATACTTTCCAATGCGTAGGAATGAAACTTGAACACTTATGAGAACCTTTTCTCGTTCAGCACCATCCTTGAGACTTTGGCTTCTCCTCCCGCCTGCTTGCATGAGTCTCCGCACCTTCCCCTGCACTCTGCTCACTGTCTGCTCAGCTTTCTCTGTAGTAAGGAGAAGGAGTGTCCCTGTTCTGATTCAGGGGGTCATTCAGACCAGATTGCTGCTGTGCGTTTTCACACAGCGGGCGATCAGGTACTAAATGCGAATGTGTATGCACCGCAATGCGCACACGCGTCGGACAACAACAAAGGGCATTGCTGGTCAGCGGTGGGATGGTGCAAAAAATCTGTTCGCATAAGCGTTTGAATTCTTCCCAACATGACCCGCTGCAGGAGGGACAGAATGCTCTGCTTCTGGACTTCCCTCTTAATTTATGATTGCCATCACCTGTGCTGAAACACCTTCTTATCCAGTAGCCTGCTGAACACAGGTGCAGACAATTATAAATAAAGAAAAAAGTCCAGAAGCAGAGCATGGTGTCCCTCCTGGAGAGGGTCATGTTGGGAGGTATGCGTTTGCAGGGTGATTGGCAGGAGGAAGCCGTTTGTGGGTGGTAACTGACCGTTTACTGGGAGTGTTCGGGAAAACGCAGGCACGCCCAAGCGTTTTCAGGGAGGGTGTCTGACGTCAGGTCCGGTCCAGATCATCCTGATGCGATCGCACCGGAGGAGTATGTCCTGGGCTGCGCAGAGACTGCACACACTGAATTTTAGCAGCTCGGCGTACACATATCATCGCACACTTGCACAGCAAAAATACACTCCCCCTGTAGGCAGTGACTATGAGCGCAGGACAGCAAAAATCGCATCCCAGCGATCGGATCTGAATGACACCCTCTGTTTCTATCTCAGTTTTAAATAAAGACCTAATAAATGGTGATCAAAACATCGGGGGGTAGAATGGACAGTATATAATCGGTGGCTCAGGCAGCAGAAAGTGGTAGGACTGCTGTTAAGGGGATTACACACAGAGAGATCTGTGCTTAATTTCTAAGCAATCTGTGCTTTGTAATTAATCACGGATCTCCCCTTGTGTATGCCCCATAGCGATAGCAATGCGCGGCCCAATGCGTCACTATGGCCGGTACTACATTGGCCTGCATGCACAATCTAGTACATCTCTCACTTCACCACAGTGTGAAATGAGTGTCCCCCCACCCTCGTTCAGCACACATTGCGCTGAGTGCTGAGCGGGGGGGGGGGGGGAGATGTGTGCTGAGTGGTCTGTGATAGATCGCTTAGCACACATCTCCCCGTGTGTACTCTCTTTAGCTTTAAATAGGACTACATAACCAGTATACAGGAGACCAGTGTGGGACTGTTGGAGGCTTCAGGTGTGGATCAGGTCAACGGCTCATTATATGTAATTAAGGAACAGGGAGCAGATGTATTAAGCCTGGAGAAGTGATTAAATGGAAGGTGTTAACGCACCAGCCAATCAGCTCCACTTTATCACTTCTCCATGCTTAATACATCTGCCCAAGGGTTTAATGTTGACATACTATAGGAATCTTCTAGATTTTGGCTGACGATTGTCTCTGAGGAGGCGATGTACAGTATCAAACCTCCGGAAGTTAAGGCGGAGAAGTTGCTCATAGCAACCAATCATAGATCATTTTAAATACAGCACCTTACTAACACTACTAACTTATATACACTATAAACCAAAGCCATTGTTATTCATCCCTATACTGTACTTCTTTTTTTATTCATATGCTACATTTTACACTTTTTGCTACATTTTTGGAACGTTGCCAAAATGGTCAGTATGTAAATAATCTCTTAATCAATTTCTACATAATTGTCAATTTAAAAATATTTTGGCACCTCCGCAGTATCCTGTTCCCGATGTACAGACAGGAGCTGTAATGTATGACACAATTTGGATGTTTAGATGTTTAGCTGTCTGTTAGGGCTACTGTATATTCTGTTTTAGATCGGATGTATTTTGTCATACTGTATGTTTAATTATAACTTCTATGTATCCAATAAGCTAGGGTGCTTTTCCCACTGCTCAGGTTATTTTGGGTAACCCCACACATAACTCTGTCATTTTTTAGACTTGCTGTAAAATGTTATAAAGTACGTTTCGGTTTCTTAGCTCAGTAGTATTTTGTATTGGTGCGGTGTTTCGCTCTCTTTGCAGCTAAACAATGACTTTCATGAAAGGATAATCAGCCACCAACAACCCCATGAACAGATCATTTCAGGAGGGTTCGGCGCCTCCCCCACATGGAAACACAAACCTGTTTCATACTTCTCAGAGAATTTTTTTTTTGTCTCTTAAATTTGTGATATATGTTTTGTAAATACTGTTTTGTATGTTTTTATTAAATAGATGCTGTTATTGTAATTATTGTGTTTTCTCTAGCCACAAAGAACATGGAGAATAGTTTGTAGCATAGTCATCAAATGACAACGTTGATAAATCGCCAGTGTTCTCCATTATTGTTCTTTGTAATAGTGGAAAGTAGGGCCGGATTAGGGGGACCAGGGCAGCTAACTTGCGGGGGCTCCTACCAATGAAATTGTCACAATGGCACTGCAGTGACCCAAGTTCACATCATGGCAAGTGGTTCTACCAATTTGCAGCATGCCACACTAGGACTGATTTTGAGTCGGATGCAGTGGCGACCACGTGTCCGCCTGTGGCCACAGTTTTGTCTGTGACTATGCTAATGCAGTTACAAAGCCCATCCCTGGTGTACAGCCATGCATCCGATTGTGCTAAGATTCAGTCACCCACTTTGAGTATCTTTAGATGAAACCATAGGTCACACCATCAACACTTGCACCTGCCTTGTGCTACTGTAGGTTCAGATTCTTCATCTAAGTATGGCCTCCAATGTGAGCAATGAACTTTCTTTGTACGCAACCCACTGTTAGTGACATTCCCATAAAATGCAACATCTCCTTGCATCCACTTGGTCACTTCCCTCCTACCCCAGGGCCCCATCCAATTTTAGTGATGGATCTTCAGCAAGGACAGTGCACCAATGTACACAAAAGGGGCGGAGCAGAAGCTTGAGTGTATAGTCCTTCCCTCACACGTGGGTCTGATGTGCTGCTCTCCTGTGAGTAGTATCTCTGTGAGTGATGCTGTGGCTCTTTGATGATGGTTTGGTGATAGCTGGAAAGTTGTTCAAGTGTGCGGTTACGCTAGGAAGTGTGTGTTGGTTGGGAAATGTTAGTGGCACCATCTAGTGATGGTTGGGCAAAACGTGTGATTCTGAGTAAGTTTTGTTGGCAGACTTAGGTGCCTATTTATCAATGTACATGTAAGTATTGCTGCATTATTTAGTATCAGTGATAATTAACAAATGGGGTAGTGGTGTAGATATCAGGGATATCTGTGGCATCCTTGTCAATTTTCCTGCAACTCCTGATTTTTCAGATAGTCCCTCACACCCACTGAAGAGTAGGTGTATCTCCCGAATCTCTCCTGCTTTCTAGTAAAGCGGGTAGGACGGGAAGAAAACCACCCGAATTGCGGCGCTGGGTCCACAGGTAGCCCCACCTACCTGTGGTCTTGTGGACCGCTGCATTTTTCTCAGGGTTGTAGCAGGACCTATTGACGTGACAGCCAAGCCCGGTCCCGTCCTCTGAAGCAGCCAGCAGAGCAGAGAGAAAATGTAGGTAAGTATGGTCTGTGGTGGTACCTCTAATTTTATTTTCAAAAGCAGATCCCAAGGCATTTTGTGGAGGCTCCAAAAATTGCTCATTTACCAATCTCTGAAAAACAAAGTTTTATTTATTTTTAAAGATCATAAGTGATCACCTCTAGAAAATAACTGGTAAGGGGCCACATTAATTGTAGGAGGGGACATCAGCTTTACACATGTGGGTGCATCCGAAGTAGTGGTATCCAGAATACAATATAGGATAATGGTCCTCAAGGCACCCTAATAGTCCAGGTTTTCAGGATATCCATGGCTGAGCACAGTTGGTTTAATCAAATTCACGAAGTACTAATTAAGTCAAGTACGCTCTACCATGGACATCCTTAAAACCTGGACAGTTAGGGTGATGTGAGGACAGAGTTTGGGAACCTCTGGAGTAGGGGATATTTTGTGTGGTAATCATACGGATTGTCACATAATTACTTCAATGGGATCACTTGCTACAATGTGAAAAAGGGGACGTTCCTCTTTTAAAGTGGGAAAGCCCAGTTTGCAGGTGCCAGAATGGGGAAGATAGGACATTTAGGGTTCCATTTATCATTAAACATTTGCAGCTTATTCCCACAAAACACACGCTTTTGGGGGATAACCACAAATACTTAGTGTCACCCTGATGTATGACAAAGGGACCCAGGGGTGTAAGTTCCTACTAGGAGCCCATAGGTGAGGTAACTGTTGGTGCCCCCCCTCCTGCGTTCACTACTGCAACATCGCAGTCCCAGCAGCACCCAGACACACTCTCTCTCTAGGGGTACCAAGATGGGGGGGAAGTGGGTACTAAGTGCCTGGACCTGGGCTTTTAGAGGGGTATGACCTGGGTCATCTACTAAGGCCTGTATGGCTGAGTGTGCCCCCTGTACAACTGCAAGGAGGAGGGGACCAGTGGCATGCGGTGAGGTCAGTGGCTGGTGAGGCACAGCAGCCATAATGTCCACCGAATCCTGCCGATGACCCCTACCGCCGCTGAGCCAATGCCCGGTACTGCCCCTGAGCCAATGCCCGCTACCCCTGCCACCACCAATTTATAAACTCACCCGCACATCAACTGCCCCGGCCCTCCACCACTAATTCGCATCTCAGTCCGATGCTGCCACTGCCACCAATGCCCGCAGCCTGCCTGCTCATTAAACTTGTGATGAGCAGGCAGCTAATATATTGTAAATTTTTATAGAAAAAAAAAATAAGAATTTACTTACCGATAATTCTATTTCTCGGAGTCCGTAGTGGATGCTGGGGTTCCTGAAAGGACCATGGGGAATAGCGGCTCCGCAGGAGACAGGGCACAAAAGTAAAGCTTTTACAGGTCAGGTGGTGTGTACTGGCTCCTCCCCCTATGACCCTCCTCCAGACTCCAGTTAGGTACTGTGCCCGGACGAGCGTACACAATAAGGGAGGATTTTGAATCCCGGGTAAGACTCATACCAGCCACACCAATCACACCGTACAACTTGTGATCTAAACCCAGTTAACAGTATGATAACAGAGGAGCCTCTGAAAGATGGCTTCCTAAACAATAACCCGAATTAGTTAACAATAACTATGTACAAGTATTGCAGATAATCCGCACTTGGGATGGGCGCCCAGCATCCACTACGGACTCCGAGAAATAGAATTATCGGTAAGTAAATTCTTATTTTCTCTATCGTCCTAAGTGGATGCTGGGGTTCCTGAAAGGACCATGGGGATTATACCAAAGCTCCCAAACGGGCGGGAGAGTGCGGATGACTCTGCAGCACCGAATGAGAGAACTCCAGGTCCTCCTTTGCCAGGGTATCAAATTTGTAAAAATTTACAAACGTGTTCTCCCCTGACCACGTAGCTGCTCGGCAGAGTAGTAATGCCGAGACCCCTCGGGCAGCCGCCCAAGATGAGCCCACCTTCCTTGCGGAATGGGCCTTAACAGATTTAGGCTGTGGCAGGCCTGCCACAGAATGTACAAGTTGAATTTTGTTACAAATCCAACGAGCAATCGACTGCTTAGAAGCAGGTGCACCCAACTTGTTGGGTGCATACAGTATAAACAGCGAGTCAGATTTTCTGACTCCAGCCGTCCTTTAAATGTATATTTTTAAGGCTCTGACAACGTCCAACAACTTGGAGTCCTTCAAGTCGTCTGTAGCCGCAGGCACTACAATAGGCTGGTTCAGGTGAAACGCTGATACCACCTTAGGGAGAAAATGCGGACGTGTCCGCAGCTCTGCCCTATGTCGAATGGAAAATTAAATAAGGGCTTTTATAAAACAAAGCCGCCAGTTCAGATACTCTCCCGGCCGAAGCCAGGGCCAGTAACATAGTCACTTTCCATGTGAGATATTTCAAATCCACCTTCTTTAGTGGTTCAAACCAATTTGATTTGAGGAAATCTAAAACTACATTTAGATCCCACGGTGCCACCTTAGGCACCACAGGAGGCTGTATATGCAGTACTCCTTTGATAAAAATCTGGACCTCAGGGACTGAGGCCAATTCTTTTTGGAAGAATATTGATAGGGCCGAAATTTGAACCTTAATAGATCCCAATTTGAGACCCATAGACAATCCTGATTGCAGGAAATGTAGGAAAACGACCCAGTTGAAATTCCTCCATCGGAGCACTCCGCTGCTCGCACCACGCAACATTTTCGCCAAATACGGCGATAATGCTTCGCGGTGACTTCCTTCCTTGCCTTTATCAAGGTAGGAAAGACTTCTTCTGGAATGCCTTTTCCTTTTAGGATCTGGCATTCAAACGCCATGCCGTCAAACGCAGCCGCGGTAAGTCTTGAAAAAGACAAGTACCCTGCTGAAGCAGGTCCCTTCTCAGAAGTAGAGGCCACGGATCGTCCGTGACCATCTCTTGAAGTTCCGGGTACCAAGTCCTTCTTGGCCAATCCGGAGCCACTAGTCTTACTCCACTTTGCCGTATAATCCTCAATACCTTTGGTATGAGAGGCAGAGGAGGAAACACATATACCGACTGGTACACCCAAGGTGTTACCAGCGCGTCCACAGCTATTGCCTGCGGATCTCTTGACCTGGCGCAATACCTGTCCAGTGTTTTGTTGAGGCGAGACGCCATCATGTCCACCATTGGTTTTACCCAACGGTTTAATAGCATGTGGAAAACTTCTGGATGAAGTCTCCACTCTCCCGGGTGAAGGTCGTGTCTGCTGAGGAAGTCTGCTTCCCAGTTGTCCACGCCCGGGATGAATACTGCTGACAGTGCTATCACGTGATTCTCCGCCCAGCGAAGGATCCTGGCAGCTTCTGCCATTGCCCTCCTGCTTCTTGTGCCGCCCTGTCTGTTTACATGGGCGACTGCCGTGATGTTGTCCGACTGGATCAACACCGGTCTTCCTTGAAGCAGAGGTTCCGCCTGGCTTAGAGCATTGTAGATTGCTCTTAGTTCCAGAATGCTTATGTGAAGAGACTTTTTCAGGCTCGACCACACTCCCTGGAAATTTCTTCCCTGTGTGACTGCTCCCCAGCCTCTCTGGCTGGCACCCGTGGTCACCAGGATCCAATCCTGCATGCCGAATCTGCGGCCCTCCAATAGATGAGCCTCCTGCAACCACCACAAAAGGGATACCCTTGTCCTCGGCGACAGGGTTATCCGCAGGTGCATCTGAAGATGCGACCCTGACCATTTGTCCAACAGATCCCTTTGCATGGAATCTGCCGAAAGGGATTGCTTCGTAAGAAGCTACCATTTTTTCCCAGGACTCTTGTGCATTGATGTACAGACACCTTTCCTGGTTTTAGGAGGTTCCTGACCAGGTCAGATAACTCCTTGGCTTTTTCTTCGGGAAGAAAAACCTTTTCTGAACTGTGTCCAGAATCATCCCCAGGAACAGCAGACGAGTTGTCGGCATTAATTGGGATTTTGGAATATTCAGAATCCATCCGTGCTGCTTTAGCACCTCTCGAGATAGTGCTAAACCCATCTCTAGCTGTTCTCTGGACCTTGCCCTTATTAGGAGATCGTCCAAGTATGGGATAATTAATACGCCTTTTCTTCGAAGAAGAAATATTATCTCGGCCATTACCTTTGTAAAGACCCGAGGTGCCGTGGACAAACCAAACGGCAGCGTCTGAAACTGATAGTGACAGTTTTGTACAACGAACCTGAGGTACCCCTGGTGTGAGGGGTAATTGGAACGTGGAGATACGCATCCTTGATGTCCAAGGATACCATAAAGTCCCCTTCTTCCAGGTTCGCTATCACTGCTCTGAGTGACTCCATCTTGAACTTGAACTTCTTTATGTACAGGTTCAAGGACTTCAGATTTAGAATAGGCCTTACCGAGCCATCCGGCTTCGGTACCACAAAAAGAGTGGAATAATACCCCTTCCCTTGTTGTAGAAGAGGTACCTTGACTATCACCTGCTGAGAATACAGCTTGTGAATGGCTTCCAAAACCGTCTCCCTTTCTGAGGGGGACGTTGGTAAAGCAGACTTCAGGAAACGGCGAGGTGGCTCTGTCTCTAATTTCAACCTGTACCCCTGAGATATTATCTGCAGGATCCAGGGATTTACCTGCGAGTGAGCCCACTGCGCGCTGTAATTCTTGAGACGACCGCCTACCGCCCCCGAGTCCGCTTGCGAAGCCCCAGCGTCATGCTGAGGCTTTTGTAGAAGCCGGGGAGGGCTTCTGTTCCTGGGAAGGAGCTGCCTGTTGCTGTCTCTTCCCTCGTCCTCTGCCTCGTGGCAGATATGAATAGCCCTTTGCTCTCTTATTTTTAAAGGAACGAAAAGGCTGCGGTTGAAAGGTCGGTGCCTTTTTCTGTTGGGGAGTGACTTGAGGTAGAAAGGTGGATTTCCCGGCCGTAGCCGTGGCCACCAAATCCGATAGACCGACCCCAAATAACTCCTCTACGCATCGCCTGTCCACTGTCGTGTCCATAAAGCTCTTCTGGCCGAAATGGACATAGCACTTACCCGTGATGCCAGTGTGCAGATATCTCTCTGTGCATCACGCATATAAAGAAATGCATCCTTTATTTGTTCTAACGACAGTAAAATATTGTCCCTGTCCAGGGTATCAATATTTTCGATCAGGGACTCTGACCAAACTACCCCAGCACTGCACATCCAGGCAGTCGCAATAGCTGGTCGTAGTATAACACCTGCATGTGTGTATATACCTTTTTGGATATTTTCCATCCTCCTATCTGATGGATCTTTAAGTGCGGCCGTCTCAGGAGAGGGTAACGCCACTTGTTTTGATAAGCGTGTTAGCGCTTTGTCCACCCTAGGAGGTGTTTCCCAGCGCTCCCTAACCTCTGGCGGGAAAGGGTATAAAGCCAATAACTTCTTTGAAATTAGCAGTTTTTTATCGGGGCACCCCACGCTTCATCACACACGTCATTTAATTCTTCTGATTCGGTAAAAACTACTGGTAGTTTTTTCACACCCCACATAATACCCTGTTTAGTGGTACCTGTATTATCAGCTAAATGTAACATCTCCTTTATTGCCAAAATCATATAACGTGTGGCCCTTTTGGAAAATACGGTTGATTCGTCACCTTCACTACCGGAATCAGTGCCTGTGTCTGGGTCTGTGTCGACCGACTGAGGCAAGGGGCGTTTTACAGCCCCTGACGGTGTTTGAGGCGCCTGGACAGGCACTAAGTGAGTGTCCGGCCGCCTCATGTCGGCAAACGACTGCTTAAGCGAGTTGACGCTATCCCGTAATTCCACAAATAAAGGCATCCATTCTGGTGTCGACCCCCTAGAAGGTGACATCCTCATATTTGGCAATTGCTCCGCCTCCACACCAATAACGTCCTCATACATGTCGACACACACGTACCGACACACAGCAGACACACAGGGAATGCTCTATACGAAGACAGGACCCACTAGCCCTTTGGGGAGACAGAGGGAGAGTCTGCCAGCACACACCAAAAAGCGCTATATATGACAGGGATAGCCTTATGATTAAGTGCTCCCTTATAGCTGCTTTTATATTAATATATTGCCATTTATTTTGCCCCCCCTCTCTGTTATACCCTGTTTCTGTAGTGCAGTGCAGGGGAGAGACCTGGGAGCCTTCCTGACCAGCGGAGCTGTGACAGAAAATGGCGCCGTGTGCTGAGGAGATAGGCCCCGCCCCTTTTCCGGCGGGCTCGTCTCCCGCTATTTAGTACATTTAGGCAGGGGTAAATATCTCCATATAGCCTCTGGGGCTATATGTGAGGTATTTTTAGCCTTTTTAAAGGTTTACATTTGCCTCCCAGGGCGCCCCCCCCCAGCGCCCTGCACCCTCAGTGACTGCCGTGTGAAGTGTGCTGAGAGGAAAATGGCGCACAGCTGCAGTGCTGTGCGCTACCTTAAGAAGACTGCAGGAGTCTTCAGCCGCCGATTCTGGACCTCTTCTTGCTTCAGCATCTGTGAGGGGGCCGGCGGCGTGGCTCCGGTGACCATCCAGGCTGTACCTGTGATCGTCCCTCTGGAGCTTCATGTCCAGTAGCCAAGAAGCCAATCCATCCTGCACGCAGGTGAGTTCACTTCTTCTCCCCTCTGTCCCTCGTTGCAGTGATCCTGTTGCCAGCAGGAATCACTGTAAAATAAAAAACCTAAGCTAAACTCTCTAAGCAGCTCTTTATGAGAGCCACCTAGAATTGCACCCTTCTCGGCCGGGCACAAAAATCTAACTGGAGTCTGGAGGAGGGTCATAGGGGGAGGAGCCAGTACACACCACCTGACCTGTAAAAGCTTTACTTTTGTGCCCTGTCTCCTGCGGAGCCGCTATTCCCCATGGTCCTTTCAGGAACCCCAGCATCCACTTAGGACGATAGAGAAATATAGTGTTTAGGACAGGGGAGGGAGTGGGAGGAGGACATGAATGCAATGTTGTTGTCCAGGGCTTCTATTAACTTAATAGCACCGTGGGTGTGGAGCTATTAAGTTAATGGAAGTCCTGGACAACAAAATAGCTAGCAGTGGGTGACAGGGAGAGGGTGATGCCAGAGAGATGATAACAGGGAGTGGGTGATGCCAGGGAGATGGTGACAGGAAGAGCGTGATGCCAGGAAGAGGGTGACAGGAAGAGTGTGACGCCAGGGAGAGGGTGACAGCAGTGGATGATGCCAGGGAGAGGGTGACGCCAGGGAGCGGGTGGCAGCAGTGGGTGACAGGGAGTGATTCCAGGGAGAGGGTGATGACAGGGAGAGGGCACCAGGGAGAGGGTGATGACAGGAAGAGGATGATGGCAGGGAGAGGGTGACAGGAAGAGTGTGACGCCAGGGAGAGGGTGACAGCAGTGGGTGATGCCAGGGAAAGGGTGGTGACAGGGAGAGGGTGACGCTAAGGAGAGGGCGACATTAGTGGGTGACAGGGAGAGGGTGATGCCTGGGAAAGGTTAATAGCAGTAGCAGTGAGGGAGAGTGTAAAAGAGAGAAGGAAAGGGTAATGGGGATAGGCAGTGAATGACAATTATAGTGCTATTTAATTACATGGACGTGGGCCTAGAACTGCAGCGTGGCTACTCCTTTGGTGTTAACTCCTGGGATCGCCGGTGACAAGAGCAGTCTGAACAAGAATGCGTCATCGGAGAAAGAGTGAGAGAAAAGTGGAGGAGCGGGTGATCGTGGTATGTATGTATGTATGTATGTATGTATATGTGGCCAGGGGGATGACGATTTCGCGAGCAATCATAGTTGTAGTGGGGACCCCATGATCTGCATTGCCCTGGACCCTTGAGGGCTTGTAACAGCAGCTGGATACCTTCCTGGTAGCAGACCAGACTATCCTGGTACCGGTAACTCCAATCTAGCTCCACTGACCGCCTGAGCACTACCCCTGTCGAGGTCTCCAACTGGTCAGTACAGACATGCAGGGAGCAGTGGTCACTATGAGCTGGCCATCCTCCCCCCCGCCCCCAAGCAGCAGCTCTGTGTATAGCTCATGCCGCGTCTCTGACTGCAGTGCACCGCTGCTATTTCTATTACTGGTGCCTAAACCCCCCCCCCCCCACTCCCCTGCTCCTGCTCCAAATCTCTGACACTCACCAAGGCCGGCACCACGGGCTAAACGCTGTCCAGCAGGTCACAGGGCCACCTGCAGTCAGGCCAGTTATGACTGTGATCGCTTGCTGAGCCCGTGCCACCCGTGCACATAGACCATCAGCAGGTAGAGCTCCATCCGACATGGGTAGGGGGAGTTTGAGTCAGCCCAAACAGCTGCGGCAGCGGGTCTCCGGGAGTAATGAGCTGGGGTGCAGTGAGGGGCAGGGTGGCTGGGAGGAGACACAGAGAGTTTGAAGGCAGCTAATGTAGAGAGGGGTTTGCGCTGCAGGTTACAGTGTGGTCTGGCATAGCAGCGGCTGTGGGTGATAATACCCACAGCCGCCACCAGTGCCATGTAAAAGTATGTCTCTTTGATGTAGACAGGCTCAGCAGCGCCCCTAAAGTACCGGCGCCCAATCACCTCCTTCACAGTGACAGGGGCGTGCTTTCATATGGACTGAAAGCACGCCCCTGTCAAATAGGCACTTACACTAGTGCTGCTTACAGAGCTTTCTTTTTTATGGGATTTTACTCACCGCTGCTTGGCCCCGCCCCCCGCTTCTGGACCTTTTACATTGTCAGCAGGAGGCACTGGTAGCGATAGCGGTGCCTCCGAAACACTTTTAACACGGATAAAAATGATTAAAATAATACAAATATACTTATGACACAAAATCTGTGTCATAAGTATCTTCTTTGTATTATTTTAGTCATTAATGACAGGGGAGGCACTGTCCCCCCTGCCTCCCCTGAGTGCATGGTGGGGGGAGTGTGCACTCTAAAAGAAGTCTCTCCACATAGTTGCAAGCTGCTCCGGGAGGGGCTATGTGATCTGTACGGGGCAGGACACCCTGGATTCACTACTAACACCTTAGCAGCACAAAGTCATCTCCCCCGTATTCACAGGGCCGGCTCCAGGCCAACTCGCACTCTGAGCGAGAAAAATTAGAAGCCCCCCCATTCCCATGCGCGCGCTACCGGAAATGTGGGCATGGCCTCGCAACTTCAGACTATAAATAAATATATTTTCACACCCTCTCTACACACACAATTAGCAGCCTTACACATAGCAGCCACATTAGTGTTCCTTACACATAATGTCTCCAGTATAGTGCCATATACACATGATATGCCCACCAGCAGTGCCAGATATATGTCCCCACAGTGTTAGATACATATATGCCCCCAGTGCCAGATACACATGTCCCCACAGTGCCAGATATGCCCCCAGTGGCAGATACACATCTCCCCACAGTGCCAGATATGCCCCCAGTTCCAGATATACATGTCCCCACAGTGCCAGATATGCCCCCAGTGCCAGATACACATGTCCCCACAGTGCCAGATATGCCCCCAGTGCCAGATACACATGTCCCCACAGTGCCAGATATGCCCCCAGTGGCAGATACACATCTCCCCACAGTGCCAGGTATGCCCCCAGTACCAGATACACAAGTCCCCATAGTGCCAGATGCACATGTCCCCACAGTGCCAGATACATTTGTCCACACAGTGCCAGATATATCCCCAATGCCAGATACATATGTCCCCACAGTGCCAGATATGCCCCAAATTCCAGATACACATGTCCCCAAGTGCCAGTTACACATGTCCCCACACAGTGCCAGATATGCCCCCAGTTCCAGATACACATGTCCCCTAGTGCCAGATACACATGTCCCCACAGTGCCAGATACACATTGCCCCACAGTGCCAGATATACCCCCAGTGCCAGATACACATGCACCCACAGTGCCAGATATGCCCCCAGTGCCAGATACACATGTCCCCACAGTACCAGCTATGCCCCCAGTGCCAGATACACATGCCCCCACAGTGCCAGATATGCCCCCAGTGCCAAATACACATGTCCCCACACTGCCAGATGTGCCCCCAGTGCCAGATACACATGTCCCCACAGTGCCAGATACACATGTCCCCACAGTGCCAGATCCACAGTGACAGATACAGTGCCCCAAAGTGCCAGATACATATTGCCCCACAGTGCCAGATATGCCCCCACTTCCAGCAGCTGCTGTTGCTTCTACTAGATCTCAGCTGCTGCCTGGGAAGTGCAGATGGGAGGACGCGGAGGGAATGAGACACTACCAGTGCAGGAGGGCATGACACTGGTGCTGCCATCGGAGTTGGAGAGAAGACCATAGAGCAGGAACTGGGGAGGACGGGGTAGGAGGGAGCCGCCAGCTTTCCAGCACGGGCATGACTGACTGTGTGATTCCCCAGCTCTAATTAGTTGCCGGTCCGTGAGCCAATCAAAGCCCGCGGTCCGGCAGCCAATCAAGAGCCTTGGTTGCCGGTCCGCAAGCTCTGATTGGCTCACGGGGGCTTTGGGAAGCAGGCTGTGGGATGGACACTGTGCAGACAGGGACCTGGCTCCAGGGCAGGCTCCAATATAGCGGCGAGAGCTAGCGGCGCCCATTAAATGTGGCGCCCTATTTGGCTGCTCTGTTCGAACATGCCTGGAGCCGGCCCTGCGTATTCACTTCCAATACCCCACACTCTCCCCTAATTAACTGCCAGTACCTCAGCATACAAACACTACCTGTTGCTGATCAGGATCTTCAGTTCTTTCTACTGCTGCTCCCACAGCAACAGCAGAGGCAGCAGGCCCTGCTTGTGTGAGAGGGAAGAGCCAACAAAGGAGAGAGAGGCCATGCACTCCAACCTCTTCCCTTGGTGAAGATCAGTCTCTAGAGAATGGATTCCGTTGGATTTCATGGTGAGGGCCCTGGGAGAGGGAGGACCCAAGGCACATGCCCTCTGGGCTCCCTGTTGAATCCTGCTCTGGGCCGCATAAAGCAGAACCTGGAGCAATGGAGGAGGTCAGTGCGCCCCCTTCAAGCCTGGTGCCTTAAGGCGACTGCCTTCCATTGTCTCCTGTATTTACGCTTCTACAGAGACCGCAGTAGATCTCTCTTGTAAGTTGTGAGCTTAATGACACTTTCGCACACACAGACCCAACAACATCACTGCTGGTCGCCCTTCTCCTAGCTCATCATCAGTGATCAGTATCAGTGGAGGGTAAGTGGCTTATTTATTTTATTTGGAGTATAGTAGTAGACAATTGGAAAAAAGGATAGGATAATGGTGTGCAATTAAATCGACAGGTGCAGCTACTGAGTTATACAGTCAAAAGTGAACATCCAGAACACTCAATCAATACATCTATGCCAAAAGTAGAGTTTTAAACAGTTGAGAAACAGAATGAATGGAATACAAAATGATAATCACCATAAAATTATATGTATTGGATATCCAATCATCTAGGATTTTTCCTAGACCTTTAATAGCCTTTGGGCTATATGCATTATCGCTTGGAAAGTGATAAAATGGAGAGTGAAAAAGTACCGGCCAATCAGCTCCTAACTGCCATTTTTCAAACACAGCCTGTGACATGGCAGTTAGTATCTGATTGGCTGGTACTTTTTCGCTCTGTATTTTATCACTTTCCAAGCGATGATGCATCTAGCTCTTTGTATTTGAAACAAAAATGTGTCCACTTTCCACAAATTGTTGGGGAATGTGGTTGGTAAATGGACACAGAAACAATAATATAGTGTAGTATTCCTTTGAGACAAATAAGTTAAATGGGAAATTGCACTTACAACAATGATGAATTAGATCAGCATATCACAAAAATCCCCAGGCATGCATGCAGCTTGGCAATAGGATCTGTAAGCAGAGATTGTCTACCTTCCACACAATGTTGCCAGAGTATTATTATTACCAGTTATTTATATAGCGCACACATATTCCGCAGCGCTGTACAGAGAATATTTTTGCCCATTCACGTCATTCCCTCCCCCAGTGGAGCTTACAATCTATATTCCCTATCACATGTACACACAGACACATTCATACTAGGGTTAATTTTGTTGGGAGCCAATTAACCTACCAGTATATTTTTGGATTGTGGGAGGAAACCCACGCAAGCACGGGAAGAATATACATACTCCACACAGTTAGGACCATGGCGGGAATTGAACCCATGACCTCAGTGCTGTGAGGCAGTAATGCTAACCATTACACCATCCGTACTGGTTGATGACAAACATATAAAACCAATATAGTGCAGTATTCTCTTTTCATCAAATGGTTTTAATTCAACAGGTGTAGCTAGGTGCCATGGTGCCCGGAGTAAGGGTATGTTTCGGCACCCCCTGCCCTGTACTGAATTGTGGACATGTTACATTTGAAAAGAAAAAATATTTAAAAATCCTAAATTGGTGACAGGGTCAATTCTAGACCTTGTGGAGTTCAAGGCAAAAGTTTCCACCATGTTTAAAATAGGGACAGTACGCACCTAATGTGTGCAACAAAAATATAGGGGCCTGGCTTCATGGGAAATGGGTGTGGCCACAGAATAGTTCCAATACAGATTGCACCTTACAATATTGTCCTTTATTCACATTACACCAAAATAGTGTCCGTTAGTCACTTTATGCCATACAGTAAAGCCCCTTATACACGTTACGCATCACAGTAAAGCCCCTTATACACAATACGCCACACAGTAGAGTCACTTATACATGTTATGCCACAGTAGAGCCGCTTATACATGTTGCTCAGCAGCTTCTAATGCAGAGAGAGGTGCTGCAGCAGCAGCTGGGACAGAGAGAGGTGCAGCAGCAGCCGGGCCGAAGAAAGAAGTGCTGCAGCAACAGAGAGTAGTGTAGAAGAACAGAAGTAACCTAGCTGCACAGCTACAAGCAGACATTGAGACATATAAAGAGGGCGGGAGAGCTCCAGCATGTGCTGGCTGTCAGTGTCTCTTGCTGTCGCCTATGGCCTGCTTCCCTACATACTGTAGTCTCCGAGTCAGTGTGCGCCCTTCTGCTTCTCCTTCTCCTGCTCTGCAGCTGCCTGTACAGCGGCCCACGGTATAGTGGACGGAGGGAGAAGGGCAGGCGGCTGCGCGCTCTCTAACTTTTACAACACCCGGAGCTCGTGCTCCACCGGAGCCACCCTCGCTACACCCCTGATTGCACTTACAAACATAGAAGATAAAAACAGCATATCACAAGAAAACCCCAGGAAGGTGCAAGGCTCGGCGTTGGAATAGACCTGATGTCCTTTAGATGGAAAAACTGGACAGTCGGATGACTCCAAATCCGGAAATAAGGGTTCACCTCCAGGTGTAAGTGCCGCAGCTTTGCCAGATCCTTCTGATTCCAAAACAACAGGGGAGGAGACACTTACGGATTTCTGACCATATGTCCTTCATCAGAAGTGTAATTCTTTCCTCCCTCATGACAATATTTATACCTCTTCAACTGTTTACACAGGTGTTCACAATGTACACGCTGATCGGCATCCAAGGCGCTATGCGCATTCGCCGTTTTCCCGGAAACCGGAAATGCATTCCATTGTCCCGGAAGTGCATCTGTTTGCGTTCCATTTCACCGGAAGTGTGTCAACAAACTGGAAATACTGGATTTAAACATGTAGATTGTGTTCCAAATGTCCAGGAAGTACTTTAACACAGCGGTCCATGCAGTTCATAATGGTTACAATCCATAAAATATGTAATAAATAGATACATAAAAAAGACAATTAAGAACAACACTATATGAGAAAGCGATGAGACATAGACATTGTAATGTGCTAAAAAGAATAAAAGAAAAAGTGTCAGTGCTAAAAAAGTGCTTTGATATTAATTGGTTCAAACAAGAAAGCATTTTAATTCAAATTCGCTGTTGAGCCCCTTGGGTACAAGGGTCCTCAAATAGTGGATCCATTGCATTTATATTTGAGAAAGCCTCTTATCCAAATCTTTATTTCTCCATGAAGGTGAGATTTGTTGGAATCCTATAAAGTTTTTTAAGGAACATTCTTTTGAGCTGTGTACTTTTTTTAAATGAGCAGATGCAGTGTGACTATCCAAACCTTTACATATATTGAACACGTGCTACGCCATTCTTAGTTTGAGGCACCTTGTGGTTTTTTCCTACGTAAAACAAACCACATGTACACTCTAAAATGTAAATCACATTTTTCGAATGACAAGTTATGAATTCCTTAATAGGATATGTTTGGTTATTCACACTGAAATCTGTCTGTTTGCATTTTTTATCCTTCACAGTTCTGCACATCAAACATGCTCCGCATTTCTGAAATTCCTTTGTCCTTACACTGTGTATTAAATCTTGATCAACACTGCTTTTAACCAGATGGTTTTTTATTGTTGGAGCTTTCCTATATATAAAATATGGTCGGTCAGGAATATGTGGACCTATTATTGTATCTGATTTCAATATAATCCAATTTTTCTTTATTATCTTTTTAATTTCTTTAAAACATGTATTATATTGAGAAAGAACACCCATTGTATTTTATCATCAATTTTTTTCTCATGATTTCTATCTCTTAAAAGATCTTTTCTCTCAACCTGATTGATTTTTTTTACATGCTTTTATCAAGGTGTCTGTTGAGTAACCTTTAATCTAAAAGCGTTCTGTGAGTTCATCTAATTGCTCCTCGCAGATTTTGTGTTCAGTACAATTTCTCTTTATCCTTGAGAACTGTTCAAAAGGTATTCCATCTAGCAAGTTCTTTTGATGTTGGCTAGTTCTTTCTATAAAATTGTTACAATCAGTGGGCTTCAGATAAGTAACTGTTTTTAACAAGCTTTCATTTATATAAATACTCGGATCTAAAAAGCATACTGTTTCTCTACTGAAATTAAAAGTTAATGAAATTGACACAGTATTAGAATTCAAAAGGTTAAAAAATTCCTGTAAGGATGTCTCATCACTTTTCCATATAAAAAATGTATCGTCAATAAAACAATGCCAAGACACCAGGTTCGCCTTGAGAGTTTAATTTTCCCATATTGTCTGTTCCTCCCAGAAGGCCGTAAATAAATTTACATAACTGGGGGGTAAACCTGATGCCCATGGCAGTGCCTACCATTTGAAGATAAAAAGATTCATCAAAATAAAAGTAATTATTTAAAAGAATAAATTTTACCCCATCAATAATAAAGTGCTTAAGTGACTCACTCATATCTGTTTTATCCAGAAAATAAGGCATAGCATAGCGCCTTGGATGCCGATCAGTGTGTACATTGTGAACACCTGTGTAAATTGTTGAAGAGGTATAAATATTGTCACAAGGGAGGATAGAATTACACTTTTGATGAAGGACATATGGTCAGAAATCTGTAAGTGTCTCCTCCCCTGTTGTTTTGGAATCAGAAGGATCTGGCAAAGCTGCGGCACTTACACCAGGAGGCGAACCCTCATATCCGGATTTGGAGTCATCCGACTGTCCAGTTTTTCCATCTAAAGGATATCAGGTCTATGCAAACAGACAGATTTCAGTGTGAATAACCAAACATATCCTATTAAGGAATTCAGAACTTGTCATTCGAAAAATGTGATTTACATTTTAGAGTGTACATGTGGTTTGTTTTACGTAGGAAAAAACCACAAGGTGCCTCAAACTAAGAATGGCGTAGCACGTGTTCAATATATGTAAAGGTTTGGATAGTCACACTGCATCTGCTCATTTAAAAAAGTACACAGCTCAAAAGAATGTTCCTTAAAAAACTTTATAGGATTCCAACAAATCTCACCTTCATGGAGAAATAAAGATTTGGATAAGAGGCTTTCTCAAATATAAATGCAATGGATCCACTATTTGAGGACCCTTGTACCCAAAGGGCTCAACAGCGAATTTGAATTAAAATGCTTTCTTGTTTGAACCAATTAATATCAAAGTGCTTTTTTAGCACTGACACTTTTTCTTTTATTCTTTTTAGCACATTATAATGTCTATGTCTCATCGCTTTCTCATATAGTGTTGTTCTTAATTGTCTTTTTTATGTATCTATTTATTACATATTTTATGGATTGTAACCATTATGAACTGCATGGACCGCTGTGTTAAGGTACTTCCTGGACATTTGGAACGCAATCTACATGTTTAAATCCAGTATTTCCAGTTTGTTGACACACTTCCGGTGAAATGGAACGCAAACAGATGCACTTCCGGGACAATGGAATGCATTTCTGGTTTCCGGGAAAACGGCGAATGCGCAGAGCGCCTTGGATGACGATCAGCGTGTACATTGTGAACACCTGTGTAAACAGTTGAAGAGGTATAAATATTGTCATGAGGGAGGAAAGAATTACACTTCTAATGAAGGACATATGGTCAGAAATCCGTAAGTGTCTCCTCCCCTGTTGTTTTGGAATCAGAAGGATCTGGCAAAGCTTCGGCACTTACACCTGGAGGTGAACCCTCATATCCGGATTTGGAGTCATCCGACTGTCCAGTTTTTCCATCTAAAGGACATCAGGTCTATTCCAACGCCAAACCTTGCACCTTCCTGGGGTTTTCTTTAGAGATGAGCGGGTTCGGTTTCTCTGAATCCGAACCCGCCCGAACTTCATGTTTTTTTACACGGGTCCGAGCGACTCGGATCTTCCCGCCTTGCTCGGTTAACCCGAGCGCGCCCGAACGTCATCATCACGCTGTCGGATTCTCGCGAGGCTCGGATTCTATATAAGGAGCCGCGCGTCGCGGCAATTTTCACACGTGCATTGAGATTGATAGGGAGAGGACGTGGCTGGCGTCCTCTCCGTTTAGAAATTAAAATAGATAGGAGAGTGAGAGTGAGACACTTCATTTACTTACTGGAGCTTAGGAGGAGTTATACTAGTGACTGATGACCAGTGACCTGACCACCAGTGCAGTTTTATAATTTATTATTATTTAATAATCCGTTCTGTTCTTGTTCTCTGCCTGAAAAAAAACGATACACAGTGACTCAGTCACACTCACATACCATATCTGTGCTCAGCCCAGTGTGCTGCATCATCTATGTATAATATCTGACTGTGCTCACACAGCTTAATTGTGGGGGAGACTGGGGAGCAGTTATAGGTTATAGCAGGAGCCAGGAGTACATATTAAACAGTGCACAATTTTGCTGCCAGAGTGCCACTGCCAGTGTGACTGACCACTGACCACTGTGACCAGTGACCTGACCACACTGACCACCAGTATAGTATATTGTGATTGTCTGCCTGAAAAAGTACACTCGTCGTGTGACTTGTGTGGTGTTTTTTTATTCTATAAAAATTAAAAAACTCATTCTGCTGACAGACAGTGTCCAGCAGGTCCGTCATTATATAATATATACCTGTCCGGCTGCAGTAGTGATATATATATTTTTTTTATATCATTATTTATCATCCAGTCTATACTAGCAGCAGACACAGTACGGTAGTTCACGGCTGTAGCTACCTCTGTGTCGGCACTCGGCAGTCCATCCATAATTGTATACCACCTACCCGTGGTTTTTTTTTCTTTCTTCTTTATACATACATACTACTACATCTCTTTATCAACCAGTCTATATTAGCAGCAGACACAGTACAGTACGGTAGTTCACGGCTGTGGCTACCTCTGTGTCGGCACTCGGCAGTCCGTCCATAATTGTATACCACCTAACCGTGGTTTTTTTTTCTTTCTTCTTTATACATACTACATCTCATTATCATCCAGTCTATATTAGCAGCAGACACAGTACAGTACGGTAGTCCACGGCTGTAGCTACCTCTGTGTCGGCACTCGGCAGTCCATCCATAATTGTATACCACCTACCCGTGGTTTTTTTTTTCTTTCTTCTTTATACATACTACATCTCATTATCATCCAGTCTATATTAGCAGCAGACACAGTACGATAGTCCACGGCTGTAGCTACCTCTGTGTCGGCACTCGGCAGTCCATCCATAATTGTATACCACCTACCCGTGGTTTTTTTTTTCTTTCTTCTTTATACATTACATACTACATCTCATTATCATCCAGTCTATATTAGCAGCAGACACAGTACGGTAGTCCACGGCTGTAGCTACCTCTGTGTCGGCACTCGGCAGTCCATCCATAATTGTATACCACCTACCCGTGGTATTTTTTTTTCTTTCTTCTTTATACATACTACATCTCATTATCATCCAGTCTATATTAGCAGCAGACACAGTACAGTACGGTAGTCCACGGCTGTAGCTACCTCTGTGTCGGCACTCGGCAGTCCATCCATAATTGTATACCACCTACCCGTGGTTTTTTTTTTCTTTCTTCTTTATACATACTACATCTCATTATCATCCAGTCTATATTATCAGCAGACACAGTACAGTACGGTAGTCCATGGCTGTAGCTACCTCTGTGTCGGCACTCGGCAGTCCATCCATAATTGTATACCACCTACCCGTGGTTTTTTTTTTCTTTCTTCTTTATACATTACATACTACATCTCATTATCATCCAGTCTATATTAGCAGCAGACACAGTACGGTAGTCCACGGCTGTAGCTACCTCTGTGTCGGCACTCGGCAGTCCATCCATAATTGTATACCACCTACCCGTGGTTTTTTTTTTCTTTCTTCTTTATACATACTACATCTCATTATCAACCAGTCTATATTAGCAGCAGACACAGTACAGTAGTCCACGGCTGTAGCTACCTCTGTGTCGGCACTCGGCAGTCCATCCATAATTGTATACCACCTACACGTGGTTTTTTTTTTCTTTCTTCTTTATACATACTACATCTCATTATCATCCAGTCTATATTAGCAGCAGACACAGTACAGTACGGTAGTCCACGGCTGTAGCTACCTCTGTGTCGGCACTCGGCAGTCCATCCATAATTGTATACCACCTACCCGTGTTTTTTTTTTCTTTCTTCTTTATACATACTACATCTCATTATCATCCAGTCTATATTAGCAGCAGACACAGTACAGTACGGTAGTCCACGGCTGTAGCTACCTCTGTGTCGGCACTCGGCAGTCCATCCATAATTGTATACCACCTACCCGTGGTTTTTTTTTCTTTCTTCTTTATACATACTACATCTCATTATCAACCAGTCTATATTAGCAGCAGACACAGTACGGTAGTCCACGGCTGTAGCTACCTCTGTGTCGGCACTCGGCAGTCCATCCATAATTGTATACCACCTACCCGTGGTTTTTTTTTTCTTTCTTCTTTATACATACTACATCTCATTATCATCCAGTCTATATTATCAGCAGACACAGTACAGTACGGTAGTCCACGGCTGTAGCTACCTCTGTGTCGGCACTCGTCAGTCCATCCATAAGTATACTAGTATCCATCCATCTCCATTGTTTACCTGAGGTGCCTTTTAGTTGTGCCTATTAAAATATGGAGAACAAAAATGTTGAGGTTCCAAAATTAGGGAAAGATCAAGATCCACTTCCACCTCGTGCTGAAGCTGCTGCCACTAGTCATGGCCGAGACGATGAAATGCCAGCAACGTCGTCTGCCAAGGCCGATGCCCAATGTCATAGTACAGAGCATGTCAAATCCAAAACACCAAATATCAGTAAAAAAAGGACTCCAAAACCTAAAATAAAATTGTCGGAGGAGAAGCGTAAACTTGCCAATATGCCATTTACCACACGGAGTGGCAAGGAACGGCTGAGGCCCTGGCCTATGTTCATGGCTAGTGGTTCAGCTTCACATGAGGATGGAAGCACTCAGCCTCTCGCTAGAAAACTGAAAAGACTCAAGCTGGCAAAAGCACCGCAAAGAACTGTGCGTTCTTCGAAATCCCAAATCCACAAGGAGAGTCCAATTGTGTCGGTTGCGATGCCTGACCTTCCCAACACTGGACGTGAAGAGCATGCGCCTTCCACCATTTGCACGCCCCCTGCAAGTGCTGGAAGGAGCACCCGCAGTCCAGTTCCTGATAGTCAGATTGAAGATGTCAGTGTTGAAGTACACCAGGATGAGGAGGATATGGGTGTTGCTGGCGCTGGGGAGGAAATTGACCAGGAGGATTCTGATGGTGAGGTGGTTTGTTTAAGTCAGGCACCCGGGGAGACACCTGTTGTCCGTGGGAGGAATAGGGCCATTGACATGCCTGGTCAAAATACAAAAAAAATCAGCTCTTCGGTGTGGAAGTATTTCACCAGAAATGCGGACAACATTTGTCAAGCCGTGTGTTGCCTTTGTCAAGCTGTAATAAGTAGGGGTAAGGACGTTAACCACCTCGGAACATCCTCCCTTATACGTCACCTGCAGCGCATTCATAATAAGTCAGTGACAAGTTCAAAAACTTTGGGTGACAGCGGAAGCAGTCCACTGACCAGTAAATCCCTTCCTCTTGTAACCAAGCTCACGCAAACCACCCCACCAACTCCCTCAGTGTCAATTTCCTCCTTACCCAGGAATGCCAATAGTCCTGCAGGCCATGTCACTGGCAATTCTGACGAGTCCTCTCCTGCCTGGGATTCCTCCAATGCATTCTTGAGTGTAATGCCTACTGCTGCTGGCGCTGCTGTTGTTGCTGCTGGGAGTCGATCGTCATCCCAGAGGGGAAGTCGTAAGCCCACTTGTACTACTTCCAGTAAGCAATTGACTGTCCAACAGTCCTTTGCGAGGAAGATGAAATATCACAGCAGTCATCCTGCTGCAAAGCGGATAACTGAGGCCTTGACAACTATGTTGGTGTTAGACGTGCGTCCGGTATCCGCCGTTAGTTCACAGGGAACTAGACAATTTATTGAGGCAGTGTGCCCCCGTTACCAAATACCATCTAGGTTCCACTTCTCTAGGCAGGCGATACCGAGAATGTACACGGACGTCAGAAAAAGACTCACCAGTGTCCTAAAAAATGCAGTTGTACCCAATGTCCACTTAACCACGGACATGTGGACAAGTGGAGCAGGGCAGGGTCAGGACTATATGACTGTGACAGCCCACTGGGTAGATGTATGGACTCCCGCCGCAAGAACAGCAGCGGCGGCACCAGTAGCAGCATCTCGCAAACGCCAACTCTTTCCTAGGCAGGCTACGCTTTGTATCACCGCTTTCCAGAATACGCACACAGCTGAAAACCTCTTACGGCAACTGAGGAAGATCATCGCGGAATGGCTTACCCCAATTGGACTCTCCTATGGATTTGTGGCATCGGACAACGCCAGCAATATTGTGTGTGCATTAAATATGGGCAAATTCCAGCACGTCCCATGTTTTGCACATACCTTGAATTTGGTGGTGCAGAATTTTTTAAAAAACGACAGGGGCGTGCAAGAGATGCTGTCGGTGGCCAGAAGAATTGCGGGACACTTTCGGCGTACAGGCACCACGTACAGAAGACTGGAGCACCACCAAAAACTACTGAACCTGCCCTGCCATCATCTGAAGCAAGAAGTGGTAATGAGGTGGAATTCAACCCTCTATATGCTTCAGAGGTTGGAGGAGCAACAAAAGGCCATTCAAGCCTATACAATTGAGCACGATATAGGAGGTGGAATGCACCTGTCTCAAGCGCAGTGGAGAATGATTTCAACGTTGTGCAAGGTTCTGATGCCCTTTGAACTTGCCACACGTGAAGTCAGTTCAGACACTGCCAGCCTGAGTCAGGTCATTCCCCTCATCAGGCTTTTGCAGAAGAAGCTGGAGACATTGAAGGAGGAGCTAACACGGAGCGATTCCGCTAGGCATGTGGGACTTGTGGATGGAGCCCTTAATTCGCTTAACAAGGATTCACGGGTGGTCAATCTGTTGAAATCAGAGCACTACATTTTGGCCACCGTGCTCGATCCTAGATTTAAAGCCTACCTTGGATCTCTCTTTCCGGCAGACACAAGTCTGCTGGGGTTGAAAGACCTGCTTGTGAGAAAATTGTCAAGTCAAGCGGAACGCGACCTGTCAACATCTCCTCCTTCACATTCTCCCGCAACTGGGGGTGCGAGGAAAAGGCTCAGAATTCCGAGCCCACCCGCTGGCGGTGATGCAGGGCAGTCTGGAGCGACTGCTGATGCTGACATCTGGTCCGGACTGAAGGACCTGACAACGATTACGGACATGTCGTCTACTGTCACTGCATATGATTCTCTCACCATTGAAAGAATGGTGGAGGATTATATGAGTGACCGCATCCAAGTAGGCACGTCACACAGTCCGTACTTATACTGGCAGGAAAAAGAGGCAATTTGGAGGCCCTTGCACAAACTGGCTTTATTCTACCTAAGTTGCCCTCCCACAAGTGTGTACTCCGAAAGAGTGTTTAGTGCCGCCGCTCACCTTGTCAGCAATCGGCATACGAGGTTACATCCAGAAAATGTGGAGAAGATGATGTTCATTAAAATGAATTATAATCAATTCCTCCGTGGAGACATTGACCAGCAGCAATTGCCTCCACAAAGTACACAGGGAGCTGAGATGGTGGATTCCAGTGGGGACGAATTGATAATCTGTGAGGAGGGGGATGTACACGGTGATATATCGGAGGATGATGATGAGGTGGACATCTTGCCTCTGTAGAACCAGTTTGTGCAAGGAGAGATTAATTGCTTCTTTTTTGGTGGGGGTCCAAACCTACCCGTCATTTCAGTCACAGTCGTGTGGCAGACCCTGTCACTGAAATGATGGGTTGGTTAAAGTGTGCATGTCCTGTTTATACAACATAAGGGTGGGTGGGAGGGCCCAAGGACAATTCCATCTTGCACCTCTTTTTTCTTTAATTTTTCTTTGCGTCATGTGCTGTTTGTGGAATGTTTTTTGGAAGGGCCATCCTGCGTGACACTGCAGTGCCACTCCTAGATGGGCCCGGTGTTTGTGTCGGCCACTAGGGTCGCTTATCTTACTCACACAGCTACCTCATTGCGCCTCTTTTTTTCTTTGCGTCATGTGCTGTTTGGGGAGGGTTTTTTGGAAGGGCCATCCTGCGTGACACTGCAGTGCCACTCCTAGATGGGCACGGTGTTTGTGTCGGCCA
The DNA here is from genome assembly GCF_028390025.1 of Pseudophryne corroboree. Lineage (NCBI taxonomy): Eukaryota > Metazoa > Chordata > Amphibia > Anura > Myobatrachidae > Pseudophryne > Pseudophryne corroboree. Next base: position 89,839,756 of record NC_086449.1, on the reverse strand, counting down.
CTAGGGTCGCTTATCTTACTCACACAGCTACCTCATTGCGCCTCTTTTTTTCTTTGCGTCATGTGCTGTTTGGGGAGGGTTTTTTGGAAGGGCCATCCTGCGTGACACTGCAGTGCCACTCTTAGATGGGCCCGGTGTTTGTGTCGGCCACTAGGGTCGCTTATCTTACTCACACAGCTACCTCATTGCGCCTCTTTTTTTCTTTGCGTCATGTGCTGTTTGGGGAGGGTTTTTTGGAAGGGCCATCCTGCGTGACACTGCAGTGCCACTCCTAGATGGGCCCGGTGTTTGTGTCGGCCACTAGGGTCGCTTATCTTACTCACACAGCTACCTCATTGCGCCTCTTTTTTTCTTTGCGTCATGTGCTGTTTGGGGAGGGTTTTTTGGAAGGGCCATCCTGCGTGACACTGCAGTGCCACTCCTAGATGGGCACGGTGTTTGTGTCGGCCACTAGGGTCGCTTATCTTACTCACATAGCTACCTCATTGCGCCTCTTTTTTTCTTTGCGTCATGTGCTGTTTGGGGAGGGTTTTTTGGAAGGGCCATCCTGCGTGACACTGCAGTGCCACTCCTAGATGGGCCCGGTGTTTGTGTCGGCCACTAGGGTCGCTTATCTTACTCACACAGCTACCTCATTGCGCCTCTTTTTTTCTTTGCGTCATGTGCTGTTTGGGGAGGGTTTTTTGGAAGGGCCATCCTGCGTGACACTGCAGTGCCACTCCTAGATGGGCACGGTGTTTGTGTCGGCCACTAGGGTCGCTTATCTTACTCACATAGCTACCTCATTGCGCCTCTTTTTTTCTTTGCGTCATGTGCTGTTTGGGGAGGGTTTTTTGGAAGGGCCATCCTGCGTGACACTGCAGTGCCACTCCTAGATGGGCCCGGTGTTTGTGTCGGCCACTAGGGTCGCTTATCTTACTCACACAGCTACCTCATTGCGCCTCTTTTTTTCTTTGCGTCATGTGCTGTTTGGGGAGGGTTTTTTGGAAGGGACATCCTGCGTGACACTGCAGTGACACTCCTAGATGGGCCCGGTGTTTGTGTCGGCCACTAGGGTCGCTTATCTTACTCACACAGCTACCTCATTGCGCCTCTTTTTTTCTTTGCGTCATGTGCTGTTTGGGGAGGGTTTTTTGGAAGGGCCATCCTGCGTGACACTGCAGTGCCACTCCTAGATGGGCCTGGTGTTTGTGTCGGCCACTAGGGTCGCTTATCTTACTCACACAGCTACCTCATTGCGCCTCTTTTTTTCTTTGCGTCATGTGCTGTTTGGGGAGGGTTTTTTGGAAGGGCCATCCTGCGTGACACTGCAGTGCCACTCCTAGATGGGCCCGGTGTTTGTGTCGGCCACTAGGGTCGCTTATCTTACTCACACAGCTACCTCATTGCGCCTCTTTTTTTCTTTGCGTCATGTGCTGTTTGGGGAGGGTTTTTTGGAAGGGCCATCCTGCGTGACACTGCAGTGCCACTCCTAGATGGGCCAGGTGTTTGTGTCGGCCACTAGGGTCGCTTATCTTACTCACACAGCTACCTCATTGCGCCTCTTTTTTTCTTTGCGTCATGTGCTGTTTGGGGAGGGTTTTTTGGAAGGGCCATCCTGCGTGACACTGCAGTGCCACTCCTAGATGGGCCAGGTGTTTGTGTCGGCCACTAGGGTCGCTTAGCTTAGTCATCCAGCGACCTCGGTTCAAATTTTAGGACTAAAAATAATATTGTGAGGTGTGAGGTATTCAGAATAGACTGAAAATGATTGGAAATGATGGTTTTTGAGGTTAATAATACTTTGGGATCAAAATGACCCCCAAATTCTATGATTTAAGCTGTTTTTTAGGTTTTTTGGAAAAAAACACCCGAATCCAAAACACACCCGAATCCGACAAAAAAAATTCGGTTAGGTTTTGCCAAAACGCGGTCGAACCCAAAACACGGCCGCGGAACCGAACCCAAAACCAAAACACAAAACCCGAAAAATTTCCGGCGCTCATCTCTAGTTTTCTTGTGATATGCTGCTTTTATCTTCTATGTTTGTAAGTGCAATATTGAATTAAAACCATTTGATGAATAGAGAATACTGCACTATATTGGTTTTATATGTTTGTCATCAACCATACTCTGGCAACATTGTGTGGAAGGTAGACAATCTCTGCTTACAGATCCTACTGCCAAGCTGCATGCATGCCTGGGGATTCTTGTGATATGCTGATGTAATTCATCATTGTTGTAAGTGCAATTTCCCATTTAACTTATTTGTCTCAAAGGAATACTACACTATATTATTGTTTCTGTGTCCATTTACCAACCACATTCCCTAACAATTTGTGGAAAGTGGACACATTTTTGTTTCAGATACAAAGACTATTAAAGGTCTAGGAAAAAATCCTAGATGATTGGATATCCAATACATATCATTTTATGGTGATTATCATTTTGTATTCCATTCATTCTGTTTCTCAAGGCCCTATTTTATCTTAAGATAAACTCACTGTTTACAACTCTAGTTTTGGCATAGATTTATTTGGAGTATGGAAAGTCTCACTCCTCATATGCAAATTTGAATGTACATGCGAACAAAAAGATATACTCATCACCTGCAATGAAAGGGTTAAAGTAGATTGAGATGCCTTTAGTGTGGGACAGGTATGTCGATGAATGTGGTTAATATTGCCTACCCTCCTGCATCCTGCGGGACACTCCCGATTCACAGTGGAGTTTCCCACTGCCCTGCAGAGCTTAAACTAAACCCTGGATTCCCCACTTACCCATCGGGAATCTGGATGGCTAATCTGAGAGTGGCCATCGATGGTCACTAACAATGCCATGGGAGACCATCGATGGCTGATTATCGCACCATTTAAGCCATGCCCCCACTGTGTAATGCCGCTATTACCTGCATTATACTGCAGGTGGAGTGGCTATGATGACGCGATTCACCAAGAATCGCGTCATCGACTGCCCGGACCACCCACTTTACTCACTAAGTGGGCGTCTGGACGGGGGGATCACAGAAATTGGGAGACTTGCCTGCTCTTCCAGGGGGCCAGGAGGGTCACCTGATTTTTGGGAGCCTCCCGGCCATTCCGGGAAAGTGGACAAGTATGGGTTGACCCCTGTCTATGAAGCATGGCTGTGTAAGCAGGGGCACTGATGCCATATTTCCGATTGCAGGAAATGCAATTGTCATTGGTCAACCCCGAAAACCGCCAGGACATGCCTATGCAGCTAAACTCCATCCCAATGCCGTATCGCTATCCCCAGACAGCCATTACCTGTCAATCATGATGCAAACGCATCCTTCCGGGTTGCATCATGATAGCCCGCTTTATGCTAATGCTGGTCTAAAACCTCTCCCTCGTGTATATGTGTGCTTCCAGATGTGCAGGGTCTGAGACTCCAACTTTCTTCATCTACAATATAGACACAGGGTTAAATGTATTATGCTTCATTATGGGGGAGAATTGGTATTTGCACTGATACCGCTTCTCCCACATGTACGATTGCAGCGGTCGGTGCAAGGTGAACGGTCTCCAACAGCTGCAGCTACTGTATCAATTTTGCGGGCTACAGCTGTTGTTGCCCGGCGCACAGCACTGTCCCTGGCTGTCGGCTCCAACAGCCGGGGATTGTGAATAACTAAAACAATAACGTTTTTTTTTTACAAATGCCGTGGGGGCGCTGGTGGATTTCTGACCGGCGCATATGCAGACAGTATGCAGCATCGGTCAGTGGGAGACAGCCAAGATATTTATACACTGCACACACATATATAGATACTACACACACATATAACAGTAAACTTATATATATTCACACACAAAATTATATGTATAACATATGTATACAAACACACACACACACACACACACACACACACACACACACACACACACACACACACACATTAATTTAATGTCAATGCCTCAATTATACTGTCCCTTTTATATCAGCAGCGCCAGCCTGGCAGCCAGCAGGACTGACACCTCACCTCAGGAGGCTGTCTCCTTCCCAAGGTGAGGATGCCTTAACGGAGGCTGCTTGATCAGCTGTCATTCCTGCAGGGCTCGGTGGTGGCGGAGCGGCGCCTCTGTGATGTCACACGTCCTGACATCACAACATATGCGGCGCAGGGAGTGCCAGGGCTAAGCCTTTGATTGTGCTGCTGCGTATATTACAGTTTATGCCTGCGGCAGTTTGTGATCACCGATGCTGTGGGAGAGGCTGAAGGGGGCGTCACACTTGGGGGGGGGGCTCAGACGGCCTGTAGTAGGCTGCTGTAGCAGGAATTTTTTTCCCCCTGTCTACAGCAGCAGTGTTACAGCAGATTCTGTGGGCCTATTTTGATGGGGGGCCTGGAGCTGCAGCTCCATCCGCCCCATTATTAATCCGGCCCTGCTCCCACTCACGATTGCAGGACTTTCTTTGGGCTGCACCCACTCTGTGGAATGCCCTACCACGCACAATAAGACTCTCCTCTAGTATCCAAACCTTCAAGCGTTCCCTGAAAACTCACTTCTTCAGGCAAGCTTATCAAATTCCAGATCCGCCCACATAACTTTCATAAACCTTCCTATCAAATTGCATCCACTCTGCACAGTCCAAACATATCCTCACATGTCTTCTCAGTCTTCACTTTCCCTGGCAGATCCCACACCCTCTCTGAAAATGCTTGGCCACACCTGCGTTTTTCCTGACACTCCCTGAAAATGCCGGCAGGGGGGTGAGCGGAACAAAGCCCCTTGCAGGCTCGCTATGCTTGTTCTATTCCCACTCCATGGGTGTCGTGGACACCCAGGAATGGGAATAGCTGTGGCGGCGCTGCCGGCATTCTGGCGGTTGGGATTCCGGCATTGGTATTTTGACTGTCGGGATTCCGACCGCCGAGATTCCAAATACATCCCCTCTTAAAGGGCGTGCAGGAGGACTTTGAAGTGAACTTTTTCATTAATTTAAATGAGAAGTTCCAATTTTTGGTGTTAAAATATCACGTGTGGTCACAAAATAGGTTTCTATTTCAATCACACCTTTAGAGAACTAATAGTGAGTAATGCAATACCAGACAGTATATGTGGGGTCATAGAGCAGCATCTACCAAGTCCAGTCCTCAGTGTACCCTAACAGTGATATATTGGGGGGAGGGTAGAAGTGTCATTAGGCCGGGCAGCACGGTGTTACAGATTTTAACACTGCTGCCTCACGGTATAGCATTTGTAGGTTCTCCCCAAGTTTGCATTGGTTTCCTCCAGTTGCTCTGGTTTCTTCCCACAGTCTAAGAAAATACTGTTAGGTGAATTGGTTGCAGCCTGTGGACAACTTCTCCGCTGACTCACTTCTCCACACTTTTCTTTGCTTCATGAATAAACCCCTTATTTTATATTTACCAATATGGCAAATGAGGAACACTGAAGACCTTTGATATCTTGTTTTAGTACTGCTCATTAAACCTAGGCACACTAGTACTGTACTTTGCAGGGTATGCTATTTCCTCACATGACTCTTCCCTCAGCCGGTAGAAAGTCCCACTGTCACATCTGGGGAATTCTGTGGATCCTGTTTTGGTACAGGAGGCTCGGGAGCACTTGGATCTTTAAATAATAGACGAGCGGGGCGGATGAAGGTTTTGTGCATGGATTTATTGCTGCAGTGACAAAGGAAATGACCAGCCGAGTTTGCCAATGCCAATTCCTTGAAGCTTATGGAAACTTTAGGCCGGAAGGAGGCTGGAAGGCACCGGTTACCCTAACCCAGGGCTACTGGGGAGTTCCCGGCGGGTAGGTTACTGTGGCATCTGAGAGCAGGTAGCCAGGTTGGTAGCCGAGCTGTGGCAGCTGGCTGAGTAAAGCAGTATGAAGCTGTGACAGGGTTCATGGGCTGTCTGCGGCTGACGATGCGGCTAACAGGAGCCTGATGCTGGACATACTGCGGAGGAGCACAGAGAACTAGAGTCACAGTAAACTGTGAGAGACGTTACACTGGCGAATTCCCTCCTCCAGACCTTCCTGTCTTATACCAGCCGCTCAAACACTATTGGCTGCAAGAAACACTCTATTTGGAAGAGGTATGGGTAAGACAGGCTTTTTGCCTATAACCAAGGTGGCAGCACCAGAACACGACGTCGAGGACCCAGCTCCCAGGCTGCATCACAGGACACGGAGTCAAGCATCCCTGGCCATCCTGCCTGCGTATCCAGCCTGGTGCCAGCAGCCCGCACCCCCGCCGGATGTCCCCCTCCAAAGTGCCTGGATGGGTAAGTCCTGGTTCCCCGCACCTGCCTGCGCTGGGCCGTGACACCCACCCCTCCTCAAATGTTGCGTCTTATTCCAAAATATCATGTCTTTGGCAAAATTCTAGATGCACGTCATCAAAGTTCACAGTTCGGGAAAACAGAATTAATGTTGCCTTTTATTCTTCATAAATGAGGTCCCTTTTTTCATTTATTTTGGTGTTTTTTACCTTTATTATTCAGGTTGCATTTTATACAAGGTTGTAGTGTAGTATTTATATTAACCACTAGGGTGTGCTATTGTCTTTTACAGCAATGACTTAATACAGTATTTTCACATTTCACCTTCCCACACCATCCAGATAACAGCAACTAAGTGGACAGTTCCCATAGGAAATTATATCCACTGTGGGCTTTTTTTCCACAGTAGTACTTAACAAAACTGCAGAAATCAATAATTTGAGTCTATTCAACATAACTTTTCTAAAACCATAAAAATCAAAAGTACTTTGCAAAGGGTCAAACATCAAAATAGATTAAAAATACTATTATATTGCATTAAAAAAAGGATTTATATAATAAGTGAAAAGATTAATGAAGTATAGACATGTTTGTCCTTTATTACCCTGAGGGGTTGGGATTTGGGCTGTTTGGTAATTTGGAGCGCCATGCATAAAATGTGCTAAAGTACATTATTACCAGTTATTTATATATCACATACATATTCTGCAGCGCTTTACAGAGAATATTTGGCCATTCACATCAGTCCCTGCCAAATGGAACTTACAATTTATATTCCCTAGCGCATTTACAAGCACACACATTCAGGGTTTTTTTTGCCAGAAGCCAATTGACCTACCAGTATATTTTTTGATTGTGGGAAGAAATCGGAGTACCTGGAGGAAACCCATGCAAATACAGGGAGAATATACAAACTCCACACAGTTAGGGCCATGGTGGTAATCGAACCCATGACCTTAGTGTTGTGAGGCAGTACTGCTAACCATTACACCATCCATACTACAACATTATGATTTTACCACTCCCTTTTCTCCTCCTCATTTATCAGTGCTCCTCATAGTGTCTAGAGCTAGGGGTCCACAGTGACCATATCAGTGTGTGTGAGAGTTTTATATTCCTTTTTTATATGCTACATTCTGGATAAATAAAAAACAAAAACAAAACAAAAAACAGAAAGTATTCTGTTCAGTGCAATATGACTGTTATGGAAATCAATAAAACTTAAAAAGTAAAAATGTAAATACAGTATGTGTCAAATAGATAGATCCATGTTTATTAGTACAAAATGATGTACATAAATATATAATTCTAAAACCTATAATTTGAAACTTGCTATGCAAATCAATTCTAACGAACTGTAAGAGGCAGGGCCGCCATCAGGGGGGTGTCCTGTGTACACTTGTCCCGGGCCCGGCCACTCTGACAGAGAGTGGAGGGCCCGGGCTGCTCGAATATCCCACACAGGTCCGTGAAGAGGAGCCGGCAGCTCTGAGAGGGCTGCCTATTTTGTCAGTCCCGGGCCCCACAATTTCTGGTGGCAGTCCTGGTAAGAGGTATCTGGCATTGTTAATCTAGAGTCTGTACAGAACTGGATTAAGACTTTGGGTGCATTTAAGACTGAGGGACCCTAAATACCAACATTTGGCATAAGGGGATTGGGTCACTGGGGGTTATTCAGTAAGGATTGCAGATTCATCTTAAATCAGAATCTGCAATCCTTTCTATCACATGCTGAACGGCCTGCCCAGCGACTGCGACCGTAATTTAACTGCTATCACAGCAACTGTGGACACACCCGTTTTGACCGCGCCACCCACGCAATGCTCTGTCGCCACCCCCCTTTCCCCTCCAAGGATCCCTCTGCCTTTCCCGGCCTCTCTAACTGTATTTATAACACAAATAGGGCAGCCAGTTATCTTCTTTTGCCTGTCTCCCAGCAAGGGGATGTGATTCAGCAAACCTAGCTGGTGGCCCTGAATTGGGGCAGGATATATCAAGCAGAGCCGTAACTGGGGTGACTAGCGCACTTGTCCTGTGGGTGCAACTGTCCGCATCCACCCGCCTTTGCAGTAGCTGTTCTTGCCACGGGCAGGCAGGCTTTTTTCCCGGGGCGGCGCTATCCCCAGGGCGGCGCCGCCGTGGCAAGAGCCGCTACTGATCCCTGCTCCCCCGGCTGTTGCAGGCGCCGTGGGCTGTGTGGGCACCCGCTGCAGCCGGCTCCACTGACAGACACTAGAGGTCAGAATTGACCACTAGTGTCTGTGTGACGCTGCTATGGGAGAGACGTCGTGACGTCTCTCCCATAGAGAGGAGCCGGCGGCCGGAGACGAAGGGCAGCGCAGCAGCGGTCCAGAAGCAGGAGCGGGGCTGGTAAGTATTGTGTAGTTGTTTTTCTTTTTTTATTGTGTGTGTGTGTGTGTGTGTGTAAGCGCCGCTACTGGAGCACAGCTACAGAGGTCACAACTGCTGGGGGCACTACTATTGGGGGCACAACTACAGGGGGCACAGCTACAGGGACACAGGTACAGGGGGCACAGCTACTGGGGGCAGAACTACAGGTTGCACAACTACAGGGGGCACTACTATTGGGGGTACTACTACAGGGGGCACAGCTACAGGGGCACAACTACTGGGGCACAGTTACAGGGGGTACAACTACTGGGGGCAAATCTACTGGGGTCACAACTACTGGGGGCACAGCTATGGGGCACAACTACTGGGGGCACAGCTACAGGGGGCGCAACTACTGGGGTCACAACTACTGGGGGCACAGCTAATGGGGGCACAACCACTGAGGGCACAGCTAGAGGAGGGCACAAGTACAGGGGGATAACTGTGGCCACGCCTCTATTTTTGGGCGCGCGCCTACGCACCAGATCTATTTTACCGGAGGGACACGGGGGGGCAACAGGAAGCTGCAATGTATAATAGTAGCATGCACCTAGCATCTTCTCTGGCAGATGAATTGCTACCATACTATTACACATTAAGGGGCTGATTCAGGTTGGATCTCAATAAGCGATCCAACCGCAAAAATTACAAAAAGAGCCCGTCCTGCTGTCAGCCAGGAAGATGCGTTCGCAGGGCGTCGGGGGGGAGCGGCAACGATCCGCTTTAAAGGCAGAGACGGAGCATTGCGTGGTCGTGGATGGGGGGTGTGATGGGCATGATCGGGGCAGCTGCGTGACGTCACACACAGCCGTCGCGATCAAAGTGATGGCGGCAGGCCTCCTGTAGGCACAGCCAGGCTGTGTTGGCAGGAGGATTCCTTAATTTTAGCGAACAAGCAGAAATTGCAGTGCAATCCCAATTTCTGCTTGATCAATGGGTGGGAGTGGCGGCCAGCATGCTGGGTGGCCTTGCCCTGTGATGGGCGGCCCCTAGCATGCGATCACAAGGATTGCAAATTCTGCTAGTTAGCAAAATTTGCAATCCAACCTGAATCAGGCCCTAACGGTGGTATTCAATTCTTTTCACCCCCTTCCACACCCGTCATGTTTCTGCCCTCGGGGGCATGGTATCATCATTTCAGCTCGCTACCCCCTTGGTAACGAGGCACCCAATCCTTTATACAGCAAAACCTGATTACTATGGGCGCAATATGCGCGTGTCAAAGTCGAAAAATATAGCGACCTATGATGCCTTGTACTAACCCCATGCGCTTGCCCGCTGCACGTGCACATTCTCTCCCGTACGTGCGCATATTCGCAGTTGCGTGATGGCGCCTCCACGGTCGTGCGCTCAGGCGCGTGGTATGTGCATTTACGGTAGAGTTTGTGTGCGTCTGGCGGGCGACTCGATCGTTACATAGTTAATCCAAATAGTATATTTTATAGGTTATGGTCCCTTTAATAATATCTGTAAGTATGTTTAGTGTAACTGGTTCATGAACAAAGGAATTCCTCTTTGCATGATACGAAGGGTCAGACAGGGTCTGAATAGTGGTGTTTAGTACCTAACCGAAGAGTATTTTATTAGAAACATTCCGGTGTTGGTTAGGAAGAGATCGGTCGCTCCAGCGTATAGTTATGTTTAAAAGAAGTTCATGGACTTTAAAAGTATTTGCTGTTTTATTACACATGTGGTGTGAGTCCTGAGATTCCCTCCCACCTGAGCAGTCTGGAATAGTCACAGTCCACCTGTTCAAACAAACCTATGACCTTTTGTTTTTAATGTGAAGACAGATTCCTGTGTCCAATGAACAATGAGATTGTAGGGCCCTTTGTAGTGTACTGTATGTTGTGTATATAAGAAACAGCCAGGCTGGACCAGCTCAGTCTACTCTCCACAAAAGGTTTTCATCACTGACTAACTTGAGAGCTGGTGACCAGGACTGCGCAGCGATCATTTCCCAGTGTGTAAGTTTTTCTCTGTGACCAACTTAATCTCTGTCTGTATTTGCCATACTCTCTCTCTCTCTCTCTCTCACTGATATTGTTTAGGATTAAGACGCTATTGTTTATTTATGTCTGGTATTCTGTGTAGGTGTTTTATGTTAGTGCTGTAGTGTATAAGCTGTTAACAGTATTTTCCCTTTTACATAGCTAAACCTCGTTAGTAAAGGTGTTGGAACCTCAGCAAGGTGCCTGTGTTTCTCTAGCTAGTACAAAGGGTTTCTGAGTATCTCAATCACTCAAACAGCTTGCTCAAATATCCAGGTTAACCAGTGGTATATCATTACAGTATCTCAATACTAAGACTTACAGTATAATCATACTCTGTGTTTAAGGTTTAAAAGGTTATTATCTGTGTGTACGCTCGCTGTGTGTATTCCGTACACTCAGCGCAGCGTTTGTACGTGACTTGCGTGCCACGTGCGAGTCTTTGTACGCAAATAGCGTATGAAGTGCGTAGCACGTGCACGTGGTTTAGCGGCCATTACGGCTTGAAGGTATTAGTAAATAGCTTGTGTTAAAAGGTAGAAAACGGACTCTGCATCGCTACGTTGTAGGAGTGCTGGTGGAATCCGGAACCGAAGAAGGTAAGAACATTAAGCTATTGTCTTTTTAAATCTGGTTTTAATTTCTATTTGGTGCCAACTGCACACGCAGATTGGATTGCTTGTCTGTTTAAATAGGTTTAAAAGTATTTTTAATCGCTCTGCATAGCTTGATAGTTTTATTTTTAACTCAGGCCTAAAATGACTTTAGGGGCTGGCATGGTGATTTTCTTTGTGACAAAAGAGGCCGCATGGTCTGTCCTCCATTTTGTGTAACCCTCATGGATGTGGAAGGGGGAGGAGCAGCGGCCATTTTGGGAAGGTCAAAAAAATTTTTCTGAATGGCTGATTTTCAGTTGACTCAGGAAATAATCAGCCATCCATTGTCAAAAAGAAATCATCATTTAATGAGTTTTTAATGCATTTATTTAATCCATATCATAGTCAATCATAAGTGGTTCAGATAGAGTTTAATATAAGTTAATAGTAAAATGAATATTTGATTTAGGAAATACACAAATAAAACAAAGTTGTTGTTGTTGTTTTTTCCCTCTCTTTTTCTCCCTTCAAGAGCCTGTTTAACTCTGCTACTTGTGAGATGGGCCATTGAAATGCAAATGAACCTGTGTAACTGGGTTTTGTTTTGTTTTCTCTCCCAGCAGTGAAAGAAATCGCCTTCACAGATAGTTAAAAAAGCACATTCATATGCAAATTAGAAGCACTGAATAAGGTCTCATAGATGTAATAGTGATTAGTACATATATGTAATATTATATGTGTGTGTTTACATTAATGTATGTCATTAGATTAATTTAGAATTACATTTTCATCTGTGTATTTTCACATATCTCACTTTCCTGTTTGCCATTTATCATTGATAACGTGCTGAGAAAGATTTGTTGCTATTGGTAGTTAAAAGTAAAAATAATACGTAAAGGAGTAATTTGTAAAACACGCACACGGCTTTGCCTAAAGATACAAGGAAAGATCTGTGTGGTGCTCGGTAGATGATTACAGTTAAAGATCATTTACATTGATATAAACGTGTTAGTTGTATTTCTGTGGACATATCTGGCCTGCGTACACGTGTCTCTAACAAGGGGCAGAACGAGCGTACGTGACGCAAGGACCGACGCACGGAGCGTATATTACGCAACGAAGCGTACGGATACGCCCACATAATACAAATCACACGATAGTATTGTTTTAGTAGGCGATGCGGAGGCATTGCGATAATAGCGCAAGTCAATCTCAGTGTCCTAAATTTTAATCTAAAAGGAACCTTCTCTAGTTGCAACTCCTCTGGGACTAGACTGCGATACTGAATGAAAGGGATTTCTGTACAGAAATGAAAGTAAAGAGTATATGAGGTGAAAGAGTGTGTATATACATATAAGTTTCTCATTTTTGGTTGGAACCTAGAAGTCGAGTTCTCGTGAGGTACATCCGTGAAAGTGACGGCGCGTGGTGGCTTGGGAGGCATCCCTTGTTAAATATTGAAATAAGAGCATTAGAGTATAGCAGATTAGGAGGTCTACTGTAGACACAGACCAGGAGGTCACGGACCAGGAGGTCCAGAGACAGACCAGGAGGTCTAGGGACAGCAGACTAGGAAGTCCGCTATAGATAGAGTCAAGAAGCACAACCACAGGAGGGTTGGTGCGGTACCCATATAGGCCATTACGCTCTGGCTGAAGGAATTTGCAGCCGTGATTTTCGATTCCACTGGTCGTTCCGCACATAAGATTAGTTGCTTATGTGCAGTACGATTGTACCGCATGTAATTGTGTGCATTAGTTTGTAACTTGACCTAGTACCGTTTGCGTACGCTAGAGGGGTCATAAACGCTATTTGTACATTCTAACGTGATTTGTGTACATTTTTTTATTTTAAGGGAGGTTCGCTGGTCACTCAGGAATTCTCTAACAACCGATACTTGCTGGGGACGGGTAACCTACTCCCACACGCCCCAGTAAATAAAGGTTTATAGGGGCCCTAGGTTGGGTACAGCAGCTCTGAGTCAGTGATTGAAGTACTGGCCAACGTGGGTGAGAAGTGTGTGAAAGCACTCGGTTGAACTTTCACCGTCGGCCTACCCCGGACATCTTGGTTTTTGTAAGGGTTCGCTGAAGACCCTGATTTGAAGGTCATAGGTAGTGAAAGCAACACCTGCAAAGATGGGGGCCAGTTGTTCAGGTAGGGGGCGAGCAACCTTGGTTCAGGTTGATTTAGTAAACCAGCCAATAGGGTCGGCAAGGTATATCATGTGTGAGAAATACGGTTCACACACAGAGGTTTGGTGCGATGAATTGGAAAGAATGACTGTGCATGACGGGGAAAAGTTCCCACGGGTAGGCAGTTTTAGCCCCGAGGTATTACAAAATCTAAGGAGAAGGATATGTCTCATTAAATCTGCAAAGAGACGGATCAAACATTATGATTGTTTACAGTTATGGCAACGGGAAGGTGAGAGATACAAGGAGGATTAGCTTACACAGCTGACTCTCACTTTGGTAAGAAAAATATGGCAACAAGAGAGAAAGTGGTTACAGAGAATGGCACACTGGTGTATGATAAACATGCACTTAGCAACTGTATTGATGATAAGAATAATTGTAACACATGTAATAATGATAAAAGTAAAACTGTTAAATGTACAACTTTTAACCCGTGCAAGTTGCACCCCATGTTAAACTTCCCTCAGGATTACAAGCAAGAAAGTGAGCCCAGCACGATGTCGGTACCTTTTCCAGCAGCCATCATACAAGACATCCAGGTGGACACGACCCAAATCGGTAAAGGCAGTAGTCAAACCCCCTAACGGAGGGTCAGGTGAGGTCGTGTCCACAGGTACGTACAGTGTTATATATCACGCACAAACAAATGTGATAGTTTGTTATCATTGTCACAAAGAGGGACATTTTGCAAGGGATTGTAGATCAAGAAATATACAAAAGTCATATCAACCCCCTAGACAACGACATGACCATGATATCCAAAGAAACAGGGAAGCACAGGGAGGTAAGAAGCCTCAGATCCCTGTGGGTAAGTCAAAGGTGATAAGATGTTATAATTGCCAGAAGGAAGGTCATTTTGTACGAAGTTGTAGGTTTAAAGATCCACAAAAGGTATATCAACCCCCTAGACAAGAACACGAGCAGAGTTATGACACACAAAATTGTAATCAGGGATCATATAGGAAGAAGTTTGGGCCGCACCTGTAATATGCAGTCAGGAAAGGTGATCATTAGGACTGATAGTAAGCCTGAGGTTACAGTCAATGAAATTGGGAGGTCATTTCTTGAAGACACAGGGACGGCCGGGTAAACTTTGTAATTTATCTGTAAATGTTTCTTTTTCCCCATCTCTGACGTTCATCGGCAGAACTCAAACATCACATAGCTACTGGGTCTTTGCAGAAGTCTACCTAACCCCAGTGTGACCTACCGACATCGGTGTGTCCTGGCAAGGCACCAAAAGGGTGAAGTGTGGAAATACTGGTGGGGGAGACTGCGCAAAGATACCAATGGATGTGATGGTGTGACAGCCTGATGGTGAGCGGAAGATCTGACAATGTTTTTTTGTTTGTTGTTTTAGGTAACATATATATGAATTGTTCTCTCTCTCGTTTGTTTTTTTTCCTCTTCTCTCTCATGTTCTCATGCTTTACAGATGGTATGTCACACATCAGTTAGACAAATGGTAATGCAAGATTTTTGCTCCTTACAGAAAGATCACAGATTTGGAAGGAATATTGTATCACCAGAATGTTCGTTTGGAAGATTGAGAGACAGCACCTTTGAGATGACGACAGAGCAAGAGGAACAACAAGACTAGAAAAGCATCGTAACATTTTTTGTTTCCCCTCAAATTATTTTTTGTACCCCCATTACAAATTTCTCCTTTTCCTCCTATAAGATGGACTTGCCCCAAGAGACTGTGATCCGGATTTTCCTGTTGACCCTGTTGTTGACCAGAGCAGTCTGTTTCGGTGAGAGTACCATGGAGGTCGAGAAAGGATCTGGAATGGGTTCTGATGACCAGGATGGAGGCGTAGTTTTCCAAGAGCAGCACAATCACCGAGTAAAGGCGAGTATCAGAAAACGATCTGGTAGCATTGACAATAGAAGGAATTGTGAAGGATTGTTAGCTGAAGAAAACTGCATCTGTAGGCATTGTGACAATATAGTTGAGGATGGGTGCATCAAGAAATGTCAGTCCAGTTTTAATATCAACATGGACCGGCATCCATTGGGTGACTATCACTCCTTAGTGGGTAAAGTGTTACACCAGACAGACTATTGGGTATGCTCTCAAGTACCTTAAGGTCATAGCAAATCAGGACTAGTACCATTCCCTTTAACTGTAGGAGAGGTACTTGAGTTAAGTGGTGGGAGGCCGGTGGACAAGAGGTTTAATATCTCTAGTCCTCCTAGTTTGAAGCTCCACCAGTATCATGTGGATAGGTCGTTAGTATGCTTTAACATTTCCAATCCCCGAAAGCCGGGAAATTGGGAAGTGTCATGGAGTAATCAAACCATGACCTTTTCATACAGAGCCGATAGAATGCCCATAGACACAGAGCTTATACGCCAGATAGCCGACAGTGGAAAATATTTCCGGTATAGGTACACTCTAGGAAATAGGACCATGCGAGTTGGAGAAGTATCACCAGGATACTGTGCACATATCGTACAACCGGATGCGTGTACTAGACAGATGGGAGAGTTAGGGTTAGGAAAATTCACATGGAAAATTTGTAACATGGTTATGTCATACTTCGTCCCATATGTTCTCCCCGATGATGCATATTTCATATGCGGGAGAAAGGCGTATAAGTGGCTTGCCCCAAACTCAGAGGGATTGTGTTACATTGGAAAAGTACTGCCTGAAGTAATGACTGTATCCCATATCAAAATGAAAGACATTCACCGCGGTGTCCAAGCTCCTTATACTCACACTCATTACGAGCACGTCGTTAAACGGCACCTGATAGAAAGAACAGAGCATCCGGCCTCTGACCTGATCCATGAATCCACCGGGATTCAAGTCCTACTCGCGTTAGATATCACTCGTACCGCCAGAGGAGTGATAAATTATAGATATATATCTGCGCTAGCAAACTTGTTAGACAATATCACCGAAATGTATGACGACACGTTCAGGTACACTGGGAGAGAGTTACAAGCCTACAAAACAGAACTGGTTCAGCATAGGATGATTCTCAATTATCTCACAGCAGTGACAGGCGGGGATTGTGTCACCCTAGCAACTCAGTATGGAATAAAGTGCTGCACGTATATTACAAACAGCACTGAGGACCCGGCCGAGGTCATAGACCAAAAGATGGATGACATTTTACAATTAAAGTGGGAGTTCCGAAGGAGACACAATCTCACTCTCGCTGCTGTGGGTAATGAGCTGACTGGTTTGGTGTCATGGTTGAACCCACGAAATTGGTTCTCGGGTTTAGGAGAATGGGCCCAAGGTATTATCATGGATGTAGGGAAATTTCTCTTGTGTATTCTGGGAGTCGTCATATTGGTTGGTCTGGTATTTAGATGCGTTCGGACTTTAACGAAGTGTAAAGGTAATACCAGAGTGATGAGTCTGAGGAGCGAGGACACTGTAATAACAACAACTAATTTGATTTATGACCCAACGACAGAGACAATGTTGTGATGAAAATGTGATTCCACGGTCCGTTTCTTTCACCCGTTTCTCCTTTGTTTTCCTCCAAGGCACAAAGACATCCGCTTGGAAGAAGAATTTGACAACCTCTTTTATACAGACCATTGATGAACTATGTCACAGACCCCCCAATATCCCTAGTGACTTTAACTTTTTACGAAAGCCCAATACTTTAGAGACTGTATGTCACGATCCAGGTAATTCCTTATCAGTATTTACCTTCCAAATGCCTCCTGAGACTGTTCCAGTGTTCCAAGCCTGGATTCCATCTGCACTGTCTGTGTGCAGCACGCTGCATCTCTGTCTCTAATCTCTTTACTGTGATTCTGGCAGCATCAGGGTTAAGTTTCACATGCAAGTTACAAACAATCTTTCCCTCCAAAAGCTAACATGGGTGCAGCCATGTTTTCCTAGTCACATGTTACCTTTCAGCCTATCAGCTGCACTCTGGTCTCAGCCTGATTACCCAGCAGCTGCACTCTGGTCTCTGGTTAATCAGCCAGCCAATCCCTGTTTCCCAGCTGGTATAAATATCTTGTTCCTGGGGTGGAAAGATGTCAGTGCTTCAATTGTCTTCAGTGATTCCAGTGTGCAGTTCTCCCATGGACTTTCTCTGCAGTACAGCCTGACTCCCTGGTGATTACACTCTGCTGTGTAACCTGACACTCCAGTGATTAACCCTCTACAGTCTACCCTGATTCACCTGTGTCTGAACTCCGGCTTTCCAGCAGCCATTCTCCAGCGATCCCCAGCATCACTTCATGCTTCACCTGTGCTTCTAAGTACAATAGTGCATTTCTAGCTGCGAACCCCAGCTTCACTCAAAGCTTACCAACGATCCCAAAGTAACCGTCGGTGTTCCGTCATCGATTCCAAGTCACCATCGGTGTTCCGTCATCGATCCCAAGTATTTCTCTGAACTGTGTTTCCTATTACCAGTACCAAGTCATCTGTATTCCTCTGAACTGTGTTTAATAAAACCTTTGAACTTTCCCTTGTTGTCGTGGTCACGCCTTCGGGCATTTGTTCTAAAGGTTCCCTGCATGTCCAAGAACCCTGTACTGCCTCCCAGGTACACATATACCTCAGCCCCTACAACTGAGGCTTCCCCCTGGTCAGCACCAGCCCTCAGTTGTGACAGTAAGCACTGACCTCATGGATCCGGCCGGAGACCAGGTCCAAGCGACCAAGCCGATGCAAGAACTTGCAGCCCGCCTTGAACGTCAGGAGGCTGCACGGGGCCATGTGATTCTCTGTCTCCAGGACCTCTCCTCTTGGCTGGATGGAATACAAGTAACCCTCCGTGGTTCAGGGGTGACCAGTGTGCCGACTGCAGTACCTTTGGTGGTATCCCCACCCACCATTCCCGTTTCTGCTCCTTGTCTCCATTTACCGACACCTGCCAAGTTTGATGGTTCCCCAAAAGCCTGTCGGGGTTTCCTAAATCAGTGTGAGATATATTTTGAGTTACAGCCTGGCAGTTTCCCAACTGACCGCACCAAGGTTGCTTACATCATCTCCCTCCTCAGTGGCTCCGCCCTCGATTGGGTATCACCTCTATGGGAGAAGTCTGATGCCCTGCTCTCTTCATATGCAGATTTCGTGGCAACCTTCAGGCGCATCTTTGATGAACCAGGTCGTGTGACCTCTGCCTCCTCTGATATCCTCCGGCTACGTCAGGGGACACGAACAGTCGGTAAATATCTGGTACAGTACCAGATCCTAGCGTCCGAACTTTCCTGGAATGATGATGCTCTTTACTCAGCCCAAGGAGGGGCGTCTGTGTCTACAGCCCAAGGAGGGGCGTCTGTGTCTACAGCCCAAGGAGGGGCATCTGTGTCTACAGCCCTAGGAGGGGTATCCAATGTTCAAGCTCTAGTAGGGGCATATGAGTCTTCTCAAAAAGGAGTTTCAGATCTGTCAACCCCAGGAGGGGTGCTGGAGAAAACAACCCTGAGAGAGGTGTCTGATTCGTCAACCCCAGGAGGGGTCACCAAAGTTTCAGCCCCAAGGGAAGTATCCAGAGCCAAGTTCCCAGATGGAAATTTTTGTGCTACAGATGCAGTTATGAACTCCTGTTTGCCGTCTTCAGAGAGCACCACCCTGTTGGCATCCAGCATGGACCAGGTCCAGGCTGGTCTAACTGAACACTCAGATACCACTCATTCCGGTTCTAACCGGATTCTGACTCTTTCAGTTCCAGCTGATGCAACGGTCTCCAAACTCAATCCTGTCCTATCAGTCGGCCCAAAGTCTCCGCCGGTCTCAGCCGGTTCAAGTTTGTCTGGACTTAATTTGGTCTCATCCATAGGTCCGGTACAGTCTCCTCTGGTCCCAGCCAGTTCAAGTTCATTAGGATTCAATCTAGATCCTTCCATTTGTTCAGGTAAAGAACTTATAAGAAGTGTCCTGGGGCCACTCCTAAAGGAGGGGGTGCTGTCACGATCCAGGTAATTCCTTATCAGTATTAACCTTCCAAATGCCTCCTGAGACTGTCCCAGTGTTCCAAGCCTGGATTCCATCTGCACTGTCTGTGTGCAGCACGCTGCATCTCTGTCTCTAATCTCTTTACTGTGATTCTGGCAGCATCAGGGTTAAGTTTCACATGCAAGTTACAAACAATCTTTCCCTCCAAAAGCTAACATGGGTGCAGCCATGTTTTCCTAGTCACATGTTACCTTTCAGCCTATCAGCTGCACTCTGGTCTCAGCCTGATTACCCAGCAGCTGCACTCTGGTCTCTGGTTAATCAGCCAGCCAATCCCTGTTTCCCAGCTGGTATAAATATCTTGTTCCTGGGGTGGAAAGATGTCAGTGCTTCAATTGTCTTCAGTGATTCCAGTGTGCAGTTCTCCCATGGACTTTCTCTGCAGTACAGCCTGACTCCCTGGTGATTACACTCTGCTGTGTAACCTGACACTCCAGTGATTAACCCTCTACAGTCTACCCTGATTCACCTGTGTCTGAACTCCGGCTTTCCAGCAGCCATTCTCCAGCGATCCCCAGCATCACTTCATGCTTCACCTGTGCTTCTAAGTACAATAGTGCATTTCTAGCTGCGAACCCCAGCTTCACTCAAAGCTTACCAACGATCCCAAAGTAACCATCGGTGTTCCGTCATCGATTCCAAGTCACCATCGGTGTTCCGTAATCGATCCCAAGTATTTCTCTGAACTGTGTTTCCTATTACCAGTACCAAGTCATCAGTATTCCTCTGAACTGTGTTTAATAAAACCTTTGAACTTTCCCTTGTTGTCGTGGTCATGCCTTCGGCATTTGTTCTAAAGGTTCCCTGCATGTCCAAGAACCCTGTACTGCCTCCCAGGTACACATATACCTCAGCCCCTACAACTGAGGCTTCCCCCTGGTCAGCACCAGCCCTCAGTTGTGACACTGTAATTTTATGGACACTGGAAAAGCTTTTGTCGCCACCTATAGCAAAAGCACAGAGAGACATCAGACAACATGTACATCAAGACAAGACACCAGACAAGACCTCAATCGGCGAATGCATACTAAACTCACATAGTTTATGACTGCATTTATAACAATTGCTTCTTATCCTCATTTCTACAACCTTCAGGTAATGACACACATAGTCGACAGGGAATATAGACACATATATCAGCATTCACATGTTCCCCCCATTCATGTATCATCAACTAAATGTGCTCCCCCATTTGTTGCAACCAAAAGCCGAAAAGAGCTCGGTAGAGTTTGACAGCCCATCCACAGACCCTTAATACAGGATAAGAAACACGTACGGCACGATGATACATGACCCCTCAAACATGGATTTCATACACACATGCTTTTACTGTCTCACTAGGTCATACTTTTCCCACCTTCTCCCCTCCTCCCTTTACCCAATCATAAAAAGGTATTTACATGATGACATATATTTTTCTGTTTGAACTGTTTAGGAAGTGGCAGTTATTGGTGACTGCCAAAGGGTGGACTGTCAAAGTCGAAAAATATAGCGACCTATGATGCCTTGTACTAACCCCATGCGCTTGCCCGCTGCACGTGCACATTCTCTCCCGTGCGTGCGCATATTCGCAGTTGCGTGACGGCGCCTCCACGGTCGTGCGCTCAGGCGCGTGGTATGTGCATTTACGGTAGAGTTTGTGTGCGTCTGGCGGGCGACTCGATCGTTACATAGTTAATCCAAATAGTATATTTTATAGGTTATGGTCCCTTTAATAATATCTGTAAGTATGTTTAGTGTAACTGGTTCATGAACAAAGGAATTCCTCTTTGCATGATACGAAGGGTCAGACAGGGTCTGAACAGTGGTGTTTAGTACCTAACCGAAGAGTATTTTATTAGAAACATTCCGGTGTTGGTTAGGAAGAGATCGGTAGCTCCAGCGTATAGTTATGTTTAAAAGAAGTTTATGGACTTTAAAAGTATTTGCTGTTTTATTACACATGTGGTGTGAGTCCTGAGATTCCCTCCCACCTGAGCAGTCTGGAATAGTCACAGCCCACCTGTTCAAACAAACCTATGACCTTTTGTTATAATGTGAAGACAGATTCCTGTGTCCAATGAACAATGAGATTGTAGGGCCCTTTGTAGTGTACTGTATGTTGTGTATATAAGAAACAGCCAGGCTGGTCCAGCTCAGTCTACTCTCCACAAAAGGTTTTCATCACTGACTAACTTGAGAGCTGGTGACCAGGACTGCGCAGGGATCATTCCCCAGTGTGTACGTTTTTCTCTGTGACCAACTTAATCTCTGTCTGTATTTGCCATACTCTCTCTCTCTCACTGTTATTGTTTAGGATTAAGACGCTATTGTTTATTTATGTCTAGTATTCTGTGTAGGTGTTTTATGTTAGTGCTGTAGTGTATAAGCTGTTAACTGTATTTTCCCTTTTACATAGCTAAACCTCGTCAGCAAGGTGTCTGTGTTTCTCTAGCTAGTACAAAGGGTTTCTGAGTATCTCAATCACTCAAACAGCTTGCTCAAATATCCAGGTTAACCAGTGGTATATCATTACAGTATCTCAATACTAAGACTTACAGTATAATCATACTCTGTGTTTAAGGTTTAAAAGGTTATTATCTGTGTGTACGCTCGCTGTGTGTATTCCGTACACTCAGCGCAGCGTTTGTACGTGACTTGCGTGCCACGTGTGAGGTCTTTGTACGCAAATAGCATATGAATAGCATATGAAGTGCGTAGCACGTGCACGTGGTTTAGCGGCCATTACGGCTTGAAGGTATTAGTAAATAGCTTGTGTTAAAAGGTAGAAAACGGACTCTATCACACGATAACGGGGATCATTTTAGAAAGGAGATTAGGCATGATATATCATTGGAATACCACCTTAAATGTACCGAGAGAGCACCAGCGCAGCAGGTTGGAGCTAAGTAGTATCCCTGCCCCCAGCTGCCAGTGACAGATGGCGGAGGGTAGCGCTATTCTGCACCAGGACCAAACCGCTGATGTCCACCTGGGTGAGTGGAATGAAGTATAAAATCATCTACCTGCCCTGGGCCACCAACTACGTGGCAAGGAGCTATGTGCGGGCACAGGAGCCCTCCGATACTGGCTGCAGCAGCAGGAGGCTAACAACAGCAGCAGCAGGAGGTCCCCTGCGGATCATCCAGAAGCTGGAGAGGCTGGAGAGCATCATCAGCCTGCACACACAGGGTACCCCACCTCCTATATATATATATATATATATATATATATATATATATATATACACATATACAGTACTGTGCAAAAGCTTTAGGCAGGTCTGGAAAAAATGCTGCAAAGTAAGAATGCTTTCAAAAATAGAAGCATCAATAGTTTATTTTGATTAATTAACTAAATTAAAAGTGAATGAACAGAAGAGAAATCTACCTCAAATCAATATTTGGTGTGGCCACCCTTTACCTTCAAAACAGCTTTACTGCATCAATTCTTCTAGGTACAGTTGCATACAGTTTTTGAATGAATTCAGCAGGGAGGTTGTTCCAAACATCTTGGAGAAATAACCACAGACTTTCTGTGGATGTGGGCTTGCTCAAATCCTTCTGTCTCTGTATGTAGTCTCAAACAGCCTCGATGATGTTGAGATCATGACTTTGTGGGGCCATATCATCACTTCCAGGACTCCTTGTTCTTCTTTATGCAGAAGATAGTTCTAGATGCCATTGGCTGTATGTTTGGGTTGTTGTTCTGCTGTGGAATGAATTTGGAGCCAATCAGATACCTGACGATATTGCATGATCGTTAAGTACCTGCCTGTATTTCTCTGCATTGCAGACACCATTAATCCTGACCAAATCCCCAAGTCCATTTGCTGAAATGCAGCCCCAATCTTGCAAGGCACCTCTACCATACTTCACTGTTGCCTGCAGACACTCATTATTGTACAGCTCTCCAACCCCTTGGCAAACAAACTGCCTTCTGTTACAGCCTGATATTTCACATTTTGACTCACCAGTCCATAGCACCTGCTGCCATTTTTCTGCACCTCCTATGTTTTTGTGCATAGTTGAAACAAGGTCAAGCAACTCAACTGTGCACGAGAACATAGGAACTGGGGTCCTGGAGTAAAAATGTGAAATGTTTGGCTGTAACAGAAGGCAGGTTGTCTGCCAAAGGGCTGGAGAGTGGTACAATAATGAGTGTCTGCTGGTAACAGTGAAGCATGGTGGAGGTTCCCTGCAAGTTTGGGGCTGCATTTAAGCCTCTGGCCTCTTGTGATTCCTTCCTGCAAAGTTTCTAGAACATTTTTGTAGTAATGTTGATTCACTGTTGCACCTTCTGGTACCCAGTCTGCCAAAATAACACCTTTAATACCAAAGAAAACAATTTAACATGGCTTTGAATTTCAATTTGCTTTGACATGGCTTTCTTCTTTCTTGGTGATGATGGTGCACTGTTTTCCAGTGTATGGACTGGCGTTTTGTCTCAGGATCGTACTTGAAGATCCATGTTTCATCACAGGTTATAACTTTATCTAAAAAGTGTGAATACACTTGAATTTGTTCCAAAATATCTGTACAAATTTGCTTTCGATTTTCTTTCTGCCTGGCAGTGAGAAGCCTTGGAACCGTCTTAGAACAAAGGGGTAAATTTACTAAGGTCCCGATTTTGACCGAGATGCCGTTTTTTCATCAAAGTGTCATCTCGGTAATTTACTAAGCAATAATCACGGCAGTGATGAGGGCATTCGTAATTTTTTGGAAGTCCAACAAAAAAAATACAAATGAATACACCATCGGTCAAAACGCGGCTGTTTAAGTATGAATCTCGGTAATTTACTAAGAAGTGCAAAGCAAAAAAAAAAACAAACACTGCCGTGAAAAATTACAGCTCGTAAAAAAGTGCTAAAAAAAAACAGACCTGCTTTTTTAATCCGTGATTGTATAGGCATGCAGGGATCCATGAGATCCGTGCATGTATATCAGTGGGAAGGGGTGGGAAAGTGGTTATTTTCTTTAAAAAAATTGCGTGGGGTCCCCCCTCCTAAGCATAACCAGCCTCGGGCTCTTTGAGCCGATCCTGGTTGCAGAAATATGGGGAAAAAATTGACAGGGGTTCCCCCATATTTAAGCAACCAGCATCGGGCTCTGCGCCTGGTCCTGGTTCCAAAAATACGGGGGACAAAAAGAGTAGGGGTCCCCCGTATTTTTAAAACCAGCACCGGGCTCCACTAGCTGGACAGATAATGCCACAGCCGGGGGTCACTTTTATATAGTGCCCTGCGGCCGTGGCATCAAAAATCCAACTAGTCACCCCTGGCCGGGGTACCCTGGGGGAGTGGGGACCCCTTCAATCAAGGGGTCCCCCCCCCAGCCACCCAAGGGCCAGGGGTGAAGCCCGAGGCTGTCCCCCCCATCCAATGGGCTGCGGATGGGGGGGCTGACAGCCTTTTGTGATAATAAAAAGATATTGTTTTTAGTAGCAGTACTACAAGGCCCAGCAAGCCTCCCCCGCATGCTGGTACTTGGAGAACCACAAGTACCAGCATGCGGCGGAAAAACGGGCCCGCTGGTACCTGTAGTACTACTACTAAAAAAATACCCAAAAAAAGACAAGACACACACACCGTGAAAGTAAAGATTTATTACAAACATGTACACAAACATACATACATACTTACCTTATGTTCTCACGAGGGTCTGTCCTCTTCTCCAGTAGAATCCAAGGGGTACCTGTTGAATAAATTCTACTCACCAGATCCTGGGTCCCAGGGTCCTCGGGGCAACCATTTGTAATGGAGAAGAGGACAGACCCTCGTGTGAACATAAGGTAAGTATGTATTTATGTTTGTGTGCATGTATGTAATAAATCTTTACTTTCACGGTGTGTGTGTCTTGTCTTTTTTTGGGTATTTTTTTAGTAGTAGTACTACAGGTACCAGCGGGCCCGTTTTTCCGCCGCATGCTGGTACTTGTGGTTCTCCAAGTACCAGCATGCGGGGGAGGCTTGCTGGGCCTTGTAGTACTGCTACTAAAAACAATATCTTTTCATTATCACAAAAGGCTATCAGCCCCCCATCCGCAGCCCATTGGATGGGGGGGACAGCCTCGGGCTTCACCCCTGGCCCTTGGGTGGCTGGGGGGGGGACCCCTTGATTGAAGGGGTCCCCACTCCCCCAGGGTACCCCGGCCAGGGGTGACTAGTTGGATTTTTGATGCCACGGCCGCAGGGCACTATATAAAAGTGACCCCCGGCTGTGGCATTATCTGTCCAGCTAGTGGAGCCCGGTGCTGGTTTTAAAAATACAGGGGACCCCTACTCTTTTTGTCCCCCGTATTTTTGGAACCAGGACCAGGCGCAGAGCCCGATGCTGGTTGCTTAAATATGGGGGAACCCCTGTCAATTTTTTTCCCATATTTTTGCAACCAGGATCGGCTCAAAGAGCCCGAGGCTGGTTATGCTTAGGAGAGGGGACCCCACGCAATTTTTTATTTTTTATTTTACAGTGTTTAATTTAAAAAAAAAAAAAAAAATGAACCCCAGCACGGATCACACAGATCCGGCCGAGATTCATTGTAAAAAAGTCGGCAGTGTTTTGCTAATCACTGCCGTAAAAAAAAAAAAAAAAAACACGAATGACATCGACATCGGAACAAAAGAAAAACCCGAATACGACAGCTTAGTAAATCCGTCGTAACAAATTCAAAAAGTTGCAGTTTTACACTTTCGATGTCATTCGTGATTATTCTCCCACCAAATCGGGAGAATTACGAATGTTAGTAAATATACCCCAAAGTTTTATGATGTTAAGATCTTTATGCAAAGCTTACCTAAAAGTCTCTTTGTCAATGTTTACCATTTCTGCTATCATTCAGATGCTGAATCAATGGTCAGTTTAAACAATCTTCAGAATTTTTTTTTCCACATTTACATTTGTTTTTGATGTGCAAGACCTTCTGGTGTTTTCATCATCTTCGACATCCTTGCAACCATCACTAAATATTTTGTGCCACTCAAACAAACATCCACGTAACATACAATCTGCCCTGTAAACCTCGGTTAGCATAGGGAAGGATTCAGTTGGCAAATTATTCAATTTAATTAACAGTTTTTAGTTAAGCATTTTCATGATGCACAGGAAAAATACAACTTTGAACGCTGTGTGACAGCAAACTATTTGTGCGAGAGGGGTGAAACTTGGAAAACCATTTTTTGCAATAGTCCAAGGTCAGTGTTCCCCTACTCCCTTTTAACTCATGCAGTATGCATACCTCCCAACTGTCCCGATTTTCGCGGGACAGTCCCGTTTTTTGGGGACTGTCCCGCTGTCCCACCCGCGGGCCACAGTGTCCCGCGGTGTGGGGGGGGGGGCAGTTGGGAGGCTCCTGCACTCGTTGCTCTGCATAGAAGAGCAGCAGTGAATAGACGCTGTGCGCATGCGCACAGCATCTATTCAGCGCAGACAGTGGGAGAGAGGGCATGCCAGCAGCTCACAGAGCGCTGGGCATGCCCCCTCAGTTACGAAAATGGGGGCGTGGCTCGCGATCGCGGGTCCTCCGCAAAGCCATGCCCCCTTTTCACAGGCCACACCCCCTTTTGGGAGCGCGCGCGGCTTCGCCGCGTGTGTGTCCCTCTTCATGGGGGAACAAAGTTGGGAGGTATGAGTATGGTTTATTTTTTACAAGTATGATCTCATTGTTTAATAGTCACACCTCTTACCTGTCTTTTACCAGGTCTGCAAGTGTTCAGGTCCTGCGTCATTGCACACTGTGCCACCAAGCCTCAGCATGATTGGAATGCTGCAGCCATTTGGGGCGGCAATAAGGACCAGTTTACAGAATGGGGCTGTGTCCCCCCTGTTTTGTAGGCATGGGTCTCCGGATGCAGACTTCCTGGACCTGACAGAGAAGATCCGTTGCCCATTCTGTGTAAGCTTAGACTTAGATGGAAAAAACATTTAAGGTTACAGCCCATGTCAGGGGACTTCAACTGGGATCCCTTGATGTGGGCTGCAAGCTTAAACGTTTTAATCAAAATATGACAAAATCCCCTCTATTTTATATGCTACATACATACAGATTTGCAGTTTATCAGTTTAAGTGGTGATAGCAAAAATGTTCTGTTTTGTATACATATATGGCATTAATATTGCCACGGAGCTGGTACCATCTATAATATAGGTAATTCTGGGCATATTTCTTTTCTGTTTCATTATTCAGATCGTTGATATCCATGGGCGTCATTACGTATGCAGCACTCTGTTCTGCGATGCCGACAATAGGTGTCTTGAATGCATTACAAGAATGTATCAAATATTGTCCTGTCCCTGCATATCCCCTCCCCGCACTTTCCAGGATATTTTTTACAAAAAATATCCTGAAACTGTATCTGTGCATGCACCATTATCCGAGCAGAACACGAGTAATAGAAACAGGGTATCCGGTTGATAGACAGACAGTGTCTAGTTAGACAGTCAATAGATAGACACCATATGTTAGACAGACATTAGGTCAACAGGGTCAAAATGTCAACAGGCTCAAAAGGTCAACAGGGTCAAAAGGTCGACATAAAAAATACATATTTTTTTTTAAATTTAACATGTTTTTGGACTATTTCATACCTTCTCTATCCATATCGGCATAGAATTGGTTATAAACCTTGTGGTGAGCGCAGCGAGCTACCGAGCCCGAAGCATGGCGCGCGAAGCGAGCCCAGCGAGGGTATGCCTTTCTTCAATTGGGGGTCCCAGATGACAAAACTATCCACACAAACCACAAAAATGCAAAAAATAATGGCGTCTACCTTTTTTTATGTCGACATTTTCATGTCAACATTTTGATCCCGTCGACCTTTTGGACCTGTCGACCTTTTGTACTGTCTACCTTTTTCATGTTGACCTTTTGACCCTGTCGACCTAATGTCTGTCTAACATATGGTGTCTATCTACTGACTGTCTAACAAGACACTATTTTTTTATACCACACCCTATAAAACAGAGGGACGTCTGCATAACACCATCTGAAGATGACGTTAGTATCACAGGGATTTTGTGAATTCTCCTCCAATTAGTACATTCATGTGACACTAAAATATCATACAGTATGTAGGTTACCATGGTCGATGCTGCTGAACCCTTATGACACCTTGTAAATGCAAAAAATAATAATAATAATTTATCTACAAGGTGGTACAAGGCTTCTGTATCTCCAATCATATGCAAGTCAATTGACAACAGATTAGTACAGACTAGTATAAGCAATTTAACAGTTTCACATACTGTAAATGCACAATTAGAGTGTGCAGTTAGCATAATTATGTGGGGAAGATAGAAGGCAGAGGGCTAAAGACTAGGACTTTTGCTAAACTTAGTGATATATACTGTATTTCTTTAATGCAGTCATCAGTTAAACATACTGTTAACTAAAGTATGAAGTGTTTGTCTTAGGTTTGAATAATATTGTTTTGCTGTAGTATTTTTCTGCAGTGCTTAATGGATACATTCAAACACTCCAGAACTGATTAGGCAACAAAAAAACAAACAAACAGGAAATACCCAATTGATATGGAGCATTGATGAGCCAAATTCACAGGCACATGCATACAATAAGAACACAGAGAAACACTTATTACATTTTCTTTAATATGATACATTTGTCATAGGTTTAATTAATACTTGTTCAAGTCCTCTATTTATGTAGACATTTGTTTGTTTTTTTACCTAATTAATTCTGGAATGTTGAACGTCAGAATAAATTAGGCAAAAAAAAAAAAGAAAAACAAACACCCAATTGCCTAAAGTAAATAAAGGGCTTTAACAAATATTAGTGCAACAGTGTTACCTTTAATTGATAACCACAGTAAATAAATATATAATTAAGCAGCAATCTGTATCTACTGTGGTTCATCTTTATTATTATTCTGCATGCCAGATCTTCTTTAGTGTAGTGCTTTTGACTGATTTAGTTGTTTTTGGTAAGGACGGTTCAGTTTTTAATAAAGACTGACAACAATTCTGCTTATGCAGGAGGGGTGCAAATGGTACATTTCTTAATTCCCCATGCCCTGCCATGCTCCAGAGCCATCTACCTCAGCTAATCAACCCCCTTTAGTGGTAAGGAGCCATGCAGGGCATGGGACATTTGGAAATGTACGAGGTGGGGCAGCCAATGCTGTTGCAAAAGACACCAGGGGCAAGACTCATAAATTTGGTCTTCAACCTGTCTAAGCGACTTTTGATGCACATGGAAATTCCAGTGTTGAATAAAGGATTAGGTTTTGTTCCTACGACAGGATTTAATACATTGGATTGGAAAAGAAGACCAATATTATCTGAACAGACAACTCAAAATACTACCCTATATTGAAGATAAAGAGCAAGTGATCAGGGAGGATAAGGCTATAAAGAAAAAAAATCAACTTTTGATCTGGTTTTCACCAACATATCAATACATGGCTTCATGAAAGCTCTGGACACTCAGGTAGAGACATTAAAAGTTCCCCTCCCTATAAGAATAACCTTACTAGAGAAGAATGGAATGCATTAAAAGATTTGAGTGGTTATGAGGATACAGAGGCGTAACTCTGGGAGGCAACGGAGTCATCTGCCGCCGGGCTCCTGCTCTGAGGGGGGGCACCTCTCCTCCCATTCTGTAACACCATTGAATTAAGTTAATTGACAGCTGCACCTTACAAATCACACCCTTTTTTTTATTATACTGTAGATGCATATTTTACAAGTGTCATAGCCAGGATTAGAAATCTTAACCTATTACACTGAAAGCAGACACCTTACTGATGAAGCTATTTGCTCATGTATAGAAAATATAAGAAATCTAACTATATGAAGTTACTTCTCTGACAATTACATGTAACTTCAGATAGTTAGAATCCTCAGGCTTCCTGTACAGGAGCAAATTGCTACATTGGTAAAGTGTCTGCTCACAGTGTAACAGGTCATGGGTTCTAATCCTGGGTATGACTGCAAAGAAATGTGTGATTCATAATAAAAGACAATGAAATGTATATACACAGTATATACACACACACACACACACACACACACACACACACACACACACGCATACATATATTTATTTAAATATAGGGGGGCACCAATATTTATCTTGCCTGCAGGCGACTGGGACAAACTTACGCCACTGTGAGGATATAGTGATAAGATCAGCTGATAAGGGGGTGTGGATTGTAGTGATGGATGTTGAAAAATATTGTGAAGCGATATATGCACAAATGGCTGTGGAAGGAGTGTATCAACATTTGATAAAAGATCCCACAGATATGTATAAGATGGAATTGGATATATTATGGAGAGAGCATGTAAAGAGGGTATGATTGATAAAGATACAGTATCTGATATAAAAGTGGATTTTCTGAGGGTTTCAGTCTTACTGTATATACTCTCCCTAAAATACATAAACATATGGCTAATTCACCAGGCCGTCCGATTGTTTCTGTATGTGACTCTCTGTATAGTAATGTATCTAAATATTTAGATTACAATATATGTAGCCTTGTATACAGACAGGCATTACCTATTTGAAAGATACTACTGACTTATTGATACATCTGGATGCATTAGGAAAATTACCAAATAACACCTGGTTATGTACATTGGATATTACGAATCTGTACACTAATATACCACATACATGATGGTTGACTGCATGCAGTAAAGAAACTATTGACTAATAATATAGTATACAAAGGATCAGATGTAAATGTTTTCCTTACCTTATTGGAGTTAGTATTAAAAAGAAATTATTATTTTTTTTATTTTTTTATTTTAAACTCTTTATTTATAATAGGAGAAACAAACAAATGCGCAAAATACAATTAGGCGTACATCAAAATACAAAAGGTTCTCCCCAAATTTTTTTTTCAAGAATAAATTCAACACATAAGAAGTGGGGGGGGGGGTCCCACAAGAGGGGGGGGGGGGGGGGGGGGCGACAGATAAACAGGGAAGAAAAAAGAAGGGAAGCAGCAGAAGAGGGGAAGGAGGAAACGAGGAGGGGAGGAGAAGGAGAAAAAAAGCAGACACAATCGGGCCATACCAGGCCGAACTAAGACATACTTTAAAAGGTATACCAAACAAATCAATATGCAGTGTGTGAATATAACAGTATACAAGTGTACATGTAAAAAAGTTACTTCCCATCCACCGAGAGACTGCTAGGAATGGTAGGTAAGCATCCGGAGGGGGGAGCCAGGCGCAGCACGGCAGACAGATCCAGAAGGTCCGATCCGGGGGGCAGTCAGAGTATCAAGTAGGGGGGGACATCTAAAGTAACCAAGGGCTCCACACTAGTTTAAATTTGTGTGGACAGTCATGCAGATAGTAAGTGATCCTTTCCATGCTAGCCACGAACCAAATTTAATTATTCAGTGCAGAAACAGTAGGGGCATTGGGAGACTTCCAGTTCTTGGCTATCAAGGATTTAGCTGCCACCATTTTATGGGAAAAAAGCTTATTCAGGAGCGGGTCAAGATCTGGGTACGGCCGCGCCAACAAAAATACCCAAGGGTCCAACCCGAGGGGAAGGCCAGAGAGGGACTTCAATAAGTCAAGCACCTTATTCCAAAAGTGAGCTATACGGGGGCAAATCCACCAGATATGGAGGAGGGTTCCCCGATGTCCACATCCTCACCAACAGACCGGGGTGGCAGAAGGTAACATCCTAGACAATTTATCTGGGGTATAATACCACCGGTAATACAATTTATAGGATGTTTCCTTAAGTCGATATGAGATAGAGCTTTTAGCAATGCCCTCTCGTACCTCCTCCCAACAGGCATCATCCGGCGGGGGGCCCAGGTCCCTCTCCCACTCCCGTTCATGGCGAGTCTGCGGGCCCGAGGAAGCCCCAACTAACATTGAGTATATTAGCGAAATTAGACCTCTACATATAGGTTTCGTGGTGCAAAGAGATTCAAAGAGGGTGAGATCCTGCTGGACTTCGGGTTGAGGTAGGGAGAGTAGGAAGTGTCGGATCTGGAAATATTCAAAGAAGGGAGGTGAGAGAGTCGAAAACTTACATTTGATATCGGTTATCGTCATCCAGCTATTCCGGAGGAAGAGATCATGTACCACATGGACTCCCGCACTAAACCAAGGGGAGAAACTAAGGGTTGAAACTCCGGCGGGAAAAGCAGGATTATCCCATAGGGGGGTGAGAGGGGAGCAGGGGGAGGACAGTTTATATTTCGGGAGGGAGTTATGCCAGATAGATAGATGGAATTTGAGAGACGGAGAAGAGTCCACCAGAGTGAGCTGGTACGGTTTGCCCAGGCCCCAAATCGAAGCCAATGAACGGATCCCCAGGAAGAGAGCCGCCATGTCCACCCAGGCGATAGAGCCACGGGGCACAAAGGAAGCCACTATTTGGCTCAGATGACTGGCCAGGTAATAAACCTGACATCCGGGAATCCCCGGCCACCTGCGGAACGAGGGAGTCGGAGAACTGCAAAAGCTATTCTTGGAGGTTTATCGTTCCATACAAACTTCACAAATGAGGCCTGGGCATCCCGAAGAACCCCCTCCGGGACCTTGACAGGTAAAGTTTGAAAGAGGTAGAGAAGTTGCGGCATGACTGTCATTTTGAGGGCAACTATCCTACCCAGCCAGGATATGATATGGGACTTCCATCTCGACAGGTCACATTTGATCTTAGCGAACATGCGTGGGAAGTTTTCAGAATACAGGTTGAGTATCCCATATCCAAATATCCGAAATACGGAATATTCCGAAATACGGACTTTTTTGAGTGAGAGTGAGATAGTGAAACCTTTGTTTTCTGATGGCTCAATGTACACAAACTTTGTTTAATACACAAAGTTATTAAAAATATTGTATTAAATAACCTTCAGGCTGTGTGTATAAGGTGTATATGAAACATAAATGAATTGTGTGAATGTAGACACACTTTGTTTAATGCACAAAGTTATAAAAAATACTGGCTATAATGACCTTCAGGCTGTGTGTATAAGGTGTATATGAAACATAAATGCATTCTGTGCTTAGACTTAGGTCCCATCACCATGATATCTCATTATGGTATGCAATTATTCCAAAATACGGAAAAATCCGATATCCAAAATACCTCTGGTCCCAAGCATTTTGGATAAGGGATACTCAACCTGTATAGGAAACTATAGCAGAGCCGGCCCTAACCAATATGATGCCCTAGGCAAGATTTTGGCTGGTGCCCCCTAGCACCACCGCCGGCTCTGCCTCTGACCTTGCACCTCTTTCCCAGCACCATCACCCCTCACCCATAGCAGTCCTTGTACCTCCTATATTTTAAATAGGAACAGTTCGCACATTTGACGCACAGCCCAAAAAGGGGCATCTTCTTGCTGGGAAGGGACATGGCCACACAATAGTAACCCCAATTCCAATTACGCCACACAGTACTGCAACTTTATTCACATTTTATCTTGCGATAGTGTCCATAATTCATATTACATCCCACAGTAGTATCACTTTACCTTATAAACGTTACTCCTCTCAGTAGTGCCCCTTATTCACATTACATCACACTGATTTGCTCCTTATTCACATTACACCACACCCTATTGCTCTTTATTCACATTAGACGACACAGTAGTGCCCTTTCTATATGCAATTTATACACATAATGCCACACATTAGTAATGCATTTATACACATAATTCCACACAGTAATGCCCCTTACACATATGAGACACATTAATGTCCTTATAAACATAATTCGCCTTACATATACACGACACACATAATGCCCCTTACACACATATGCTGAACACTATTGCACAGCGAACCTACCCACCCGCACACAACACTCACACTGCCGCTAACACTGTGACCTCTGCCTCTGCTTGGATACAGATGTGTCCTCATACATCTTGCCTCAATGCTAACGTTGGGCACCTTTTTTTTAATGAAAATGCATCTTATTTGCATTGCTATGTGGTTAGGATGCACAAGCAGCTTCTGCTGATTAAACTGATATGCAGCATGCCAATATACTGTGTGAGACTGTGGCTGTGAAATGCTACATACAGAATATAGGCATGCAGCATATCATTTTAATCAGCAGAAGCTGATGATGCCCCTAGGCATATCAAATGCCCTAGGCAATTGCCTAGTTTGCCTATGCCTATGGCCGGCTTTGAGCTATAGTGAGATGTTATATAGACTCCTAAGTACTTGATCTTATTGGTTTGCCAGCGAATTTATAGGAGGCCTGTAGATCACGTTTAAGGTCTCCTGAAACATGTAATAGCATGGCTTCAGATTTAACAAAATTAATTTTATATCCCGATAGGGAACCATATTCCTCTATAATCTGATACAAGGCGGGGAGCGAGGACCGTGGCTGAGTGAGGGACAGCAGTACATCATCTGCAAAAAGGGAGATCTTAAACTCCTGAGAGCCCACCTTCACTCCCCGGATTCTACCAGAGTTCCTTATCACAGCAGCCAGGGGTTCTATGACCATAGCGAACACCAGGGGGGAGAGAGGGCAACCCTGCCTCGTACCGTTGGACAATGGGAAGGGAGCGGACAGCACTCCGTTAGTGAGGACCTTAGCTATAGGGGAGGAGTAGAGGGCAGAGACCCCCGTCAAAAATTCAGCCGATATCCCAAACACCTGCAGGGTCTGAAACAAGAAGGGCCACGATATACGGTCGAACGCCTTCTCAGCGTCTAGTGAAAGGACAATAGACGGGGTATGTCCGCAGTTCAGTCGTTGTATTAGATCTATCGTTCTTCTAGTGTTATCCCTGGCTTGACGGCCAGGAATAAAACCGACCTGATCATAATGAATCAGGCCAGGGAGCACGCCATTGAGACGGGTAGCTAAAATTTTGGCATAGAGCTTAATGTCCAGATTCAAAAGGGATATCGGCCGATAGCTAGCGCAATATCGAGGGTCTCTACCCTCTTTGTGGATAACTATTATCCTGGCCTCCAGCATGGTGCTCGGGAATGGGGTACCATGCAGTACAGCATTGAACAATACTCTGAGATGTGGGATTAAGATGGGAGCAAATTTCTTATAATATGATGCCGAGAAGCCATTGGGCCCTAGAGCCTTGGAAGATTTAAAGGACTTCAGGATGGCAGCAATTTCCTCATCTGTTATATCTCTATTCAATTCTGAAGAATCACCTTCAGACAGTTTGGGGAGTTTAGCCTTACGCAAAAATTCAGAGATTAAGACATCTGGGGGGCCAGAACCTGGAGAGACAGGATTTAAATTATAGAGCTGAGCATAAAACTCCTGAAATGCTTTATTTATGGCGTCCGGGGTATACGTGATCTCGCCTGACGTAGTGTGCACCGCCAGGATATTATTCCGAGAGCGTTGTGCTCGTAGACGGGATGCCAGCATCCTATCCGCTTTATCTCCCTTCTCATAGAAGGACTGGTTAAGCCTCTGAAGGTTCTTAGCCGTGCGCTCTGACAAGAAAAGAGACATCTCAGACCGCGCGCTCAGCAAAATCTCTAAATTGGCAAGGGTAGGGGAGAGCTTATGTTGTCTTTCAAGCACCTGCAGTCTAGTGGACAAAGAGAGGAAATTCAATTCCTGTGACTTTTTGTACCTAGCAGATTGACTTATCAAACGACCACAGGAGAACAGCTTTATGCGCTTCCCATAATATAATAGGTGAGGTCTCAGGGAGGTCGTTGAGTAAGAAATAATCAGTAATGTGACCTTTGATCAAATTAGTAATTTCCAGGTTATGTAATAGGGAGTCATTCAACCACCAAGAGGCGGGAGGGGGGCGGGGAGCAATAGAGTGGAGCTCAGCAGTGATTGGACAATGGTCCGACCATGCCATAGGAAGTATACGAGTAGACTTCAGTTTAGCGTAAAGGTCCCGGCTGAGTAGGATCATATCGATCCTAGAGTAGGATTTATGTACAGGGGAGTAGAAAGTGTAATCCCTAGTAAGAGGGTCAGTGAGTCTAAAGGAATCAAATAGTAGTTGAAGCTTCAAAAGATCTAACAGTGCGAGAGATCCCAGGGATGGGCGTTTGAGGGTAGAAGGAAGAGAGGAGAGAGGGGAGGATCTATCTAATGAGGCATCCAGGACTTCATTAAAATCACCGGCCACTATGATCTCCCCTTGGCGGAGCCTAGTTATGCGTGAATTCAAACCCCTAAAAAAGGTAGCCTGATTTTGATTCGGAGCATAGACATTGACAAGGGTACACAGGGTGTTGTTAAGCTTCCCAACGAGGATCAGCCATCTACCAGATTTATCTGCATGACTGTCCAGCAACTCAAACGTAAGGTGAGCAGCAAGCAAAATGGAAACCCCCCCTTTTTTGTGTGTTGCATCACAAGCATGAAATGTATGTGGAAAGAGTTTAGATTTTAAATCAGGGTGGAGGGACTTTTTAAAGTGGGTTTCCTGCAGAAAAACCAAATCTCCTCTGGCCTGTTTAAGAGAAAGAAAGAGCTTGGTGCGTTTAGTGGGGCTGCTCAAACCTTTAACGTTGTGGGAAAATATCCTAAGGGCCATGGCAATCAACTCTCTGGAACGCCACGTCTCCTCCCTCCGGACACCACACCACTGCAATAGACCAAACAGAAAACATCATAAACATTAGAAACAAACATGGCAATCGGCAGTCATCAGTGAACGGCTGAGTGAAAGAAAAGAGGAAAGAGAACAGGACAGATAGCGTTCGGGGAAGGCAGGGAAAAGGGGAACGTTGGGGACCAGAAGAAACGACATCTGGTCTAACATGCCGGTCAGGAAATGACAGAGAAAAGTCACTAAGTGACAACAACCGGACTTGGGTATAAGACCCAGTAGGGGGGACGCAGCCCAGCCAGGCCAGGCGCATCGGGTACAGCGGACACTCAACATGTGTCCCGAGTCCAGGGACCAGTAGCAAAAGGGGAAAAGAATGGGACTTGGTGTCTCAGAACCCACTACCGATTAGGGCAACGAGTAGTGAAGACAAGACTATCCAAGGCTTAAAGGAGTCAAGTCTGGGGTAGGAAACAGCGCTAATCTACACCTAGGCAGAGGGCGTCAGGTCCCACACGGGGGGAGGACCTACCCCCATAAGGGGGGACGAGACATGAGATATACCTAAGGTGGTCTAATACAAGAAAAGAAAAAGAGGGGCTTTTGCTCTTGTACGCACACAGAAGGCGTGGAGCAGGATGCATCCAAAAATCAAGGCTGGAAAATAAAGAGACTAAAGAAAGAGATTAGCCCCTCACAACATACACATAAACAAAAAAACAAAACCACAGAATGAAATGGTATTAGGACATATACAACATCAGGTGGCAGGGCCAGCGGAAGCAGATTTCTGCGCAGAGGGTACTTTTGTCCAGTCCCGGTTCAAGGATCGTCGAGGGGTGGCAGTCGACTCCATGGGCGAGGCCACATGAGCCCGCAGCGGGGAAACAGATGAAGCCGATGAGGGGGAAAGGCCCAAGGTGCGCAACAGTCCGTGCGCTTCAGCCAGGTCCCTCGCTGAGTGGAGACGGTTGTGATGCCACACCAAGATGCGAAAGGGGAAACCCCATCTGTAGCGAATGCCATTGTCCCGAAGCACCGAGGTGATAGTTTTGAAATCTTTCCTCTTGATCAGAGTAGCAGGAGCAATGTCTTGGAAAATTTGGAGCGAGTGGCCCAGGAATAGTAAGTTGGAAATCTTCCTAGCTTCTCTGAGGATGGCCTCCTTAGTCGTATAGTAGTGGCATCTCAGGATGACATCCCTAGGTAGAGCAGAGTCTTGTGATCGAGGGCGTAGAGCCCTATGGGCCCTATCTAACAAGAGCTGGTCCTCTGGAGTCGATGGCGATAAATGGACAAACAGTTTTTTGAGGTAATCTTGCAGGGACGTCATATCAACGTCCTCGGGGACGCCTCTAATGCGCAGATTATTACGTTGCGCCCTGTTGTCCTGGTCTTCTTGATGTTCCAGGATGTGCTGGATCTCCTTCTTTAGACCATGAATGTCGTCGCTCATGCCCTGTTGGGTAGTGATCACTTCATCCACTCTAGTCTCCAGGTGGTCCGTTCTGTCCCCAAGTTCGGCAACGTCTGTTTTGAGGGAGGCTATTGCAGTGTGCACCTCCGCCTGTACCGCTTGGATAGATTTCCGTGTCTCCCGTATCTCACGGAAGAGCAGCTGTAGATCTTTCTGGGTCAGCGGGGAGTGATCTGAGTCCTCCGAATCAGAGACATCAGGGTGCGAGGGGGTTTCCGGACCTGGAGAGGTAGCATGGGAATAGGCAAATTTTTTAATGCTTTGGGTCAGGTCCGCTTCATGTTGTTTTTTGCTAATTCTAGGCATGGTGGAACCCAGAGACCGAACACCTGAGAAAAGCCACCGCAACACGTAGCTAGGTAAATCTCGGCAGTAGGGAGACAGTCCCGTAGTTATTCAAACATAGATATCGGTAAAAGGAGGTCCCAAGACTCAGGGCACGTTCCAAAGGGTCACATGTTAAGGGAAGCAAGCTTCATCCAGGCAAAGCAATCCCAGCGAGAAAAGCTGCCAGCAGGTGGAGCTCCAGGGTCAGTTATCATAGATGGTGTGGCACAGCCGGGGCTCTGAAGGTATATAATTGGAACAGAAATACTCCCAGCATGCGGGGCACAGGGGGAGCCCCCTCTGAAATTCCACAGTGCGATGCAGGGTGTACAGGACCCCAGCAGTGCTATAATGGGTGGGAATCCCTTTTTTATCCCCAAAGCACTATTTTCCCCACTGAGATCCCAGGTGACAAGGGGCAATCCCCAGCCTGAGGGGGGCCCCAGCCACAGACCATCCAGTAGCCAGTGAACCCCCCAGTTAACCCCAGCTATCAGGGGAAGCAGGAGCTCTGGTTGCCCTTAATCAAGATGGCCGTTGGCGTTAAGGAAGGGCAGAGAATCCTG
Organism: Pseudophryne corroboree; assembly: GCF_028390025.1. NCBI lineage: Eukaryota > Metazoa > Chordata > Amphibia > Anura > Myobatrachidae > Pseudophryne > Pseudophryne corroboree. The sequence goes on along the minus strand of NC_086449.1, from coordinate 89,800,544 downwards.
GGCCCAGCACCTTTAAATAACTTCAGGCCGAGCTCCCCGGGCGCCCGGATCCACCAAACACAGTGCTGTCGCCAGAAGGGGGGGGGACGAGCCCGCCCCACCGCGGGGGCCTCCGGTCCGGACCTCGGCCGCCAGGAGTGCGCGGCAGCCGCAGCCGTCCCCACAGCTCCCGGCGCGGCAGGCGGAAGCAGGCCCCGAGGCGGACGTCAGGCACGGAGCCTGCACGGCAGCTCCACAAAGGACCAACGGGAGGCGGATACGAGTCTGCCCAGGGGTGGAGGGAGCCGCAGGCCACCAGAGTCCAGGCGCCGGGTAAGTCAGGCGCAGCTACAATGCTTCACGGCGGGGATCGCCTGGTACGGGGCGCAACATAAATTGAGCCCCCGGCTTCTGGAGGGTGCGCAGGCCCCAACCCGCAAGGAGGCAGGAGGCCTCCTCCGGCTCCGGGACTCTGCTCACCAGGATCAGGGGAGATAAGGGCAGGATACAGGGAACAGGGATAGGCTGGAACAGGGCCAAATGAGGGGATTTAGGAGAGGATTATACAGGAGCTCTCCTCAGGAACGTCTGCCCTGCCTGTCTGCCAAGCCACGCCCCAATTATTTTTATTTTAATGGCCAATATTTCCTGCAGTGCTCTGGTTGTGCCATGGGTTTGCATATGGCACAAACTTATGCAAACACATACATTGCATATCTGGAGGAAGAATTGTTTTTTAGCAGGCAGACAAGAAAGAAAACCATGTTCTGCAAACGATACATACAGTGGATGATGGTATTCTATTCTGAAGGGGTAAACTTGGCTCTTTTTGTGATACATTACAAGCAGTTAAGAAGAATGTAGCTACTAACACTCTGAATTGGGTCCAGAATTATACCAAAGATCATAACTCAATATTAAAAAAACAAGTACAAATTTATGGCAAATTGTTCAGAACAACATTAAGAGATTGAAACACAGTAGGTTTAGGTCATGTTACCAAAGAGAGAAAAACATAAAGGTTTGGAGTTACATCTCTACTATTTAGTGGGGGATATTCAATTGTTTGAAAAGTCAGTTGGGTGTCTGTTTTTTCCTGTCTATTAGATAGGAAAAAACAATCTAATAGACAGGAAAAAACAGACACCCAACAGACTTTTCAAACATTTGAATTCCCCCCAGTGTGTCTGGCCTGCAGTTGCTCTGGTTGGAATGAAAATCTAGTAATGGATGAGATCTAGCAGGTTGGAATGAAAATTTAATAATGGATGAGATCTAGCTGGTTGGAATGAAATTCTAGTAATGGATGAGATCTAGCTGGTTAGAATTAAAATTTAGTAATGGATGAGATCTAGCTGGTTGGAATGAAAATCTGGTAATGCTTGAGAACAAATGACAATCGATAATTTGCTCCCAAACACTGCAAAACAGACAAAAACAGTTGTTCATCTAAGTTGGTTAAATTTGTATTTAACCAATTTGTATGAACAACAGGTTTTGGTAGTTTTCCATTGTTTCATAGCAAATGGTCGATTGTCATTTGCTCTCATCCTTTACCAGATTTTCATTCCAACCAGCTAGATCTGGCAGATTATTTGCCAGATAATTGTATAGTGTGTGCCTATCTTAAGTGTGATCCTGTAGGGACATTTTTTCTAATTATGTTCTACTTGTTTCCATACTTCAATTATATTTAATAACTAGAGGTGTGCGGCGGGCACTTTTCGTGTTTTGTGTTTTGTTTTTGGTTCTAATTCCACTTTCATGTTTTGGTTTTGCCAAAACCACCCTTTTCGTGTTTATGTTTTGGTTTTGGATCTGGATGATTTTTGAAAAAAATATAAAAACAGCAAAAATCACAGAATTTGGGGGTAATTTTGCTCCTACGGTATTATTAACCTCACTAACAATAATTTCCAGTCTATTATGAACACCTCACACCTCACAATATTGTTTTTAGGCCAAAAGGTTGCGGGATGACTAAGCTAAGCAACACAAGTGGACAACACAAACACCTGGTTCATCTAGGAGTGCACTGCAGTGGCAGACAGGGGGGCAGATATATAAAAAAAAAAGGCCCCAAGCAGCACATGATGCAAATAAGAAAAAGAATTGCAATGAGGTAGTTGTATGACTAAGCCAAGCGACACAAACAATTGGCCCATCTAGGCATGGCACTGCAGTGGCAGACAGGAGGGCAGATATAAAAAAGGCCCCAAACAGCACTTCATGCAAAGAAGAAAAAGAATTGCAATGAGGTAGTTGTATGACTAAGCCAAGCGACACAAACAATTGGCCCATCTAGGCATGGCACTGCAGTGGCAGACAGGAGGGCGGATATAAAAAAAAGGCCCCAAACAGCACATCATGCAAAGAAGAAAAAGAATTGCAATGAGGTAGTTGTATGACTAAGCCAAGCGACACACACAACTGGCCCATCTAAGCGTGGCACTGCAGTGGCAGACAGGAGGGCAGATATATAAAAAAGGCCCCTAACAGCACATGATGCAAAGAAGAAAAAAAGGTGCATCGAGGTTGCTGTAGGCCTCAGCTAAATGACACAACCACCTGGTCCATCTAGTAGTGTCACACAGTGGCTGAATGTCGAAAGTGGGCCGCAATTGTTCGGTCCACTGACAGTATCTCCAGCACGCTCCAGTCACTTTTTTAAGAAAATTCTGCAATTGGTGGACTTATATGGTAGTACCCCAGGACTAATAAAGCAGTACCCCTGGACTCATACAGCAGTGTCACACAGGATGGCACTTTTCAAAAACTAGGCCCCAAACAGCACCTCATGCAAAGATGTCAAAGAGGTGCAATGAGGTAGCTGTATGACTAAGCCAAGCGACACAAACAATTCCAACTGGAATTATACGTCCAAATCACTGGAATTAATTGGCAAGATCACTGTAATTAATAAGTATAAATCACTGAAATTAATTGGCAAAAGCACTGTAATTATACGTCCAAATCACTGGAACTAAATGGCAAGATCACTGTAATTAATAATTATAAATCACTGGAATTAATTGGTAAGATCACTGTAATTAATAGTTATAAATCACTGAAAATAATTGGCAAAATCACTGTAATTATACGTCCAAATCACTGGAATTAAATGGCAAAATCTCGCTATCGCCTGCCTAGTGAAGTGGAATCTAGATGGGATTTGGTACTGGGGACACAATACCTCCATCAATTGTCTAAATCCCACTGCACTAATGGCGGATACCGGGTGCACGTCTAACACCAACATAAGTGTCAAGGCCTCAGTTATGTGGGCTTCCATCGTCATGTGAAGCTGAACCACTAGTCATGAACATAGGCCAGGGCCTCAGCCGTTCCTTGCCACTCCATGTCGTAAATGGCATATTGGCAAGTTTACGTTTCTCCTCAGACCATTTAAATTTCTTTTTTTGGGTCTTTTTACTGAACTTTGGCTTTTTGGATTTTGCATGCCCTCTACTATCACATTGGGCATCGGCCTTGGCAGACGACGTTGATGGCATTTCATCGTCTATGTCATGGCTAGTGGCAGCAGCTTCAGCACTAGGAGGAAGTGGTTCTTGATCTCTCCCTATTTTATCCTCCAAATCTTTGTTCTCCATTATTTTTTTGGAGTTATATAACACAATATCCGGCACAGGAATGACTGATGGCTGATGGCCAAGACACTACCACTGGTCTGATGCAGCACAACACAACAACACTGTAAGGGACTTGTGGTTGTTGTTATTATTATTATACGGCAGCAGTGGACATATAGCAGCAGCGTATATCGTCACTGGAATGACTGATGAGACAGGACACTACCACTGGTCTGATGCAGCACAACACAGCACCACTTTATACTAGAGATGTGCACTTGAAATTTTTCGGGTTTTGTGTTTTGGTTTTGGGTTCGGTTCCGCGGCCGTGTTTTGGGTTCGACCGCGTTTTGGCAAAACCTCACCGAATTTTTTTGTCGGATTCGGGTGTGTTTTGGATTCGGGTGTTTTTTTCAAAAAACACTAAAAAACAGCTTAAATCATAGAATTTGGGGGTCATTTTGATCCCAAAGTATTATTAACCTCAAAAACCATAATTTCCACTCATTTTCAGTCTATTCTGAATACCTCACACCTCACAATATTATTTTTAGTCCTAAAATTTGCACCGAGGTCGCTGGATGACTAAGCTAAGCGACCCTAGTGGCCGACACAAACACCTGGCCCATCTAGGAGTGGCACTACAGTGTCACGCAGGATGGCCCTTCCAAAAAACACTCCCCAAACAGCACATGACGCAAAGAAGAAAAAAAGAGGCGCAATGAGGTAGCTGTGTGAGTAAGATAAGCGACCCTAGTGGCCGACACAAACACCTGGCCCATCTAGGAGTGGCACTGCAGTGTCACGCAGGATGGCCCTTCCAAAAAACACTCCCCAAACAGCACATGACGCAAAGAAGAAAAAAAGAGGCGCAATGAGGTAGCTGTGTGAGTAAGATAAGCGACCCTAGTGGCCGACACAAACACCTGGCCCATCTAGGAGTGGCACTGCAGTGGCACGCAGGATGGCCCTTCCAAAAAACACTCCCCAAACAGCACATGACGCAAAGAAAAAAAGAGGCGCAATGAGGTTGCTGTGTGAGTAAGATAAGCGACCCTAGTGGCCGACACAAACACCTGGCCCATCTAGGAGTGGCACTGCAGTGGCACGCAGGATGGCCCTTCCAAAAAACACTCCCCAAACAGCACATGACGCAAAGAAGAAAAAAAGAGGCGCAATGAGGTAGCTGTGTGAGTAAGATAAGCGACCCTAGTGGCCGACACAAACACCTGGCCCATCTAGGAGTGGCACTGCAGTGGCACGCAGGATGGCCCTTCCAAAAAACACTCCCCAAACAGCACATGACGCAAATAAAAATGAAAGAAAAAAGAGGTGCAAGATGGAATTGTCCTTGGGCCCTCCCACCCACCCTTATGTTGTATAAACAGGACATGCACACTTTAACCAACCCATCATTTCAGTGACAGGGTCTGCCACACGACTGTGACTGAAATGACGGGTTGGTTTGGACCCCCACCGAAAAAGAAGCAATTAATCTCTCCTTGCACAAACTGGCTCTACAGAGGCAAGATGTCCACCTCATCATCATCCTCCGATATATCACCGTGTACATCCCGCTCCTCACAGATTATCAATTCGTCCCCACTGGAATCCACCATCTCAGCTCCCTGTGTACTACTTTGTGGAGGCAATTGCTGCTGGTCAATGTCTCCACGGAGGAATTGATTATAATTCATTTTAATGAACATCATCTTCTCCACATTTTCTGGAAGTAACCTCGTACGCCGATAGCTGACAAGGTGAGCGGCGGCACTAAGCACTCTTTCAGAGTACACACTTGTGGGAGGGCAACGAGGTAGAATAAAGCCAGTTTGTGCAAGGGCCTCCAAATTGCCTCTTTTTCCTGCCAGTATAAGTACGGACTGTCTGACGTGCCTACTTGGATGCGGTCACTCATATAATCCTCCACCATTCTTTCAATGGGGAGAGAATCATATGCAGTGACAGTAGACGACATGTCCGTAATCGTTGTCAGGTCCTTCAGTCCGGACCAGATGTCAGCATCAGCAGTCGCTCCAGACTGCCCTGCATCACCGCCAGTGGGTGGGCTCGGAATTCTGAGCCTTTTCCTCGCACCCCCAGTTGCGGGAGAATGTGAAGGAGGAGATGTTGACAGGTCGCGTTCCGCTTGACTTGACAATTTTGTCACCAGCAGGTCTTTGAACCCCAGCAGACTTGTGTCTGCCGGAAAGAGAGATCCAAGGTAGGTTTTAAATCTAGGATCGAGCACGGTGGCCAAAATGTAGTGCTCTGATTTCAACAGATTGACCACCCGTGAATCCTTGTTAAGCGAATTAAGGGCTCCATCCACAAGTCCCACATGCCTAGCGGAATCGCTCCCTTTTAGCTCCTCCTTCAATGCCTCCAGCTTCTTCTGCAAAAGCCTGATGAGGGGAATGACCTGACTCAGGCTGGCAGTGTCTGAACTGACTTCACGTGTGGCAAGTTCAAAAGGTTGCAGAACCTTGCACAACGTTGAAATCATTCTCCACTGCGCTTGAGACAGGTACATTACACCTCCTATATCGTGCTCAATTGTATAGGCTTGAATGGCCTTTTGCTGCTCCTCCAACCTCTGAAGCATATATAGGGTTGAATTCCACCTCGTTACCACTTCTTGCTTCAGATGATGGCAGGGCAGGTTCAGGCATTTTTGGTGGTGCTCCAGTCTTCTGTACGTGGTGCCTGTCCTCCGAAAGTGTCCCGCAATTCTTCTGGCCACCGACAGCATCTCTTGCACGCCCCTGTCGTTTTTTTAAAAATTCTGCACCACCAAATTCAAGGTATGTGCAAAACATGGGAAGTGCTGGAATTTGCCCATATTTAATGCACACACAATATTGCTGGCGTTGTCCGATGCCACAAATCCACAGGAGAGTCCAATTGGGGTAAGCCATTCCGCGATGATCTTCCTCAGTTGCCGTAAGAGGTTTTCAGCTGTGTGCGTATTCTGGAAACCGGTGATACAAAGCGTAGCCTGCCTAGGAAAGAGTTGGCGTTTGCGAGATGCTGCTACTGGTGCCGCCGCTGCTGTTCTTGCGGCGGGCGTCCATACATCTACCCAGTGGGCTGTCACAGTCATATAGTCCTGACCCTGCCCTGCTCCACTTGTCCACATGTCCGTGGTTAAGTGGACATTGGGTACAACTGCATTTTTTAGGACACTGGTGAGTCTTTTTCTGACGTCCGTGTACATTCTCGGTATCGCCTGCCTAGAGAAGTGGAACCTAGATGGTATTTGGTAACGGGGGCACACTACCTCAACAAATTGTCTAGTTCCCTGTGAACTAACGGCGGATACCGGATGCACGTCTAACACCAACATAGTTGTCAAGGCCTCAGTTATCCGCTTTGCAACAGGATGACTGCTGTGATATTTCATCTTCCTCGCAAAGGACTGTTGGACAGTCAATTGCTTGGTGGAAGTAGTAAAAGTGGGTTTACGACTTCCCCTCTGGGATGACCATCGACTCCCAGCAGCAACAACAGCAGCGCCAGCAGCAGTAGGCGTTACATGCAAGGATGCATCGGAGGAATCCCAGGCAGGAGAGGACTCGTCAGAATTGCCAGTGACATGGCCTGCAGGACTATTGGCATTCCTGGGGAAGGAGGAAATTGACACTGAGGGAGTTGGTGGGGTGGTTTGCGTGAGCTTGGTTACAAGAGGAAGGGATTTACTGGTCAGTGGACTGCTTCCGCTGTCGCCCAAAGTTTTTGAACTTGTCACTGACTTATTATGAATGCGCTGCAGGTGACGTATAAGGGAGGATGTTCCGAGGTGGTTAACGTCCTTACCCCTACTTATTACAGCTTGACAAAGGCAACACACGGCTTGATAAATGTTGTCCGCATTTCTGGTGAAATACTTCCACACCGAAGAGCTGATTTTTTTGGTATTTTCACCAGGCATGTCAACGGCCCTATTCCTCCCACGGACAACAGGTGTCTCCCCGGGTGCCTGACTTAAACAAACCACCTCACCATCAGAATCCTCCTGGTCAATTTCCTCCCCAGCGCCAGCAACACCCATATCCTCCTCATCCTGGTGTACTTCAACACTGACATCTTCAATCTGACTATCAGGAACTGGACTGCGGGTGCTCCTTCCAGCACTTGCAGGGGGCGTGCAAATGGTGGAAGGCGCATGCTCTTCACGTCCAGTGTTGGGAAGGTCAGGCATCGCAAACGACACAATTGGACTCTCCTTGTGGATTTGGGATTTCGAAGAACGCACAGTTCTTTGCGGTGCTTTTGCCAGCTTGAGTCTTTTCATTTTTCTAGCGAGAGGCTGAGGGCTTCCATCCTCATGTGAAGCTGAACCACTAGCCATGAACATAGGCCAGGGCCTCAGCCGTTCCTTGCCACTCCATGTGGTAAATGGCATATTGGCAAGTTTACGCTTCTCCTCCGACAATTTTATTTTAGATTTTGGAGTCCTTTTTTTACTGATATTTGGTGTTTTGGATTTTACATGCTCTGTACTATGACATTGGGCATCGACCTTGGCAGACGACGTTGCTGGCATTTCATCGTCTCGGCCATGACTAGTGGCAGCAGCTTCAGCACGAGGTGGAAGTGGATCTTGATCTTTCCCTAATTTTGGAACCTCAACATTTTTGTTCTTCATATTTTAATAGGCACAACTAAAAGGCACCTCAGGTAAACAATGGAGATGGATGGATACTAGTATACTTATGGATGGACCAGCGACTGCCGACACAGAGGTAGCTACAGCCGTGGACTACCGTACTGTGTCTGCTGCTAATATAGACTGGATGATAATGAGATGAAATTAATATATATATATATATATATAATATCACTAGTACTGCAGCCGGACAGGTATATATATTTATTATGTAATGACTGATGACGGACCTGCTGGACACTGTCAGCTCAGCAGCACCGCAGACTGCTACAGTAAGCTACTATAGTAGTATGTATCAAGAAGAAAGAAAAAAAAAAAAACACGGGTAGGTGGTATACAATTATGGATGGACCAGCGACTGCCAACACAGAGGTAGCTACAGCCGTGGACTACCGTACTGTGTCTGCTGCTAATATAGACTGGATGATAATGAGATGAAATTAATATATATATATATATAATATCAATAGTACTGCAGCCGGACAGGTATATATATTTATTATGTAATGACTGATGACGGACCTGCTGGACACTGTCAGCTCAGCAGCACCGCAGACTGCTACAGTAAGCTACTATAGTAGTATGTATCAAGAAGAAAGAAAAAAAAAAACACGGGTAGGTGGTATACAATTATGGATGGACCAGCGACTGCCGACACAGAGGTAGCTACAGCCGTGGACTACCGTACTGTGTCTGCTGCTAATATAGACTGGATGATAATGAGATGAAATTAATATATATATATATATATATATAATATCACTAGTACTGCAGCCGGACAGGTATATATATTTATTATGTAATGACTGATGACGGACCTGCTGGACACTGTCAGCTCAGCAGCACCGCAGACTGCTACAGTAAGCTACTATAGTAGTATGTATCAAGAAGAAAGAAAAAAAAAAACACGGGTAGGTGGTATACAATTATGGATGGACCAGCGACTGCCGACACAGAGGTAGCTACAGCCGTGGACTACCGTACTGTGTCTGCTGCTAATATAGACTGGATGATAATGAGATGAAATTAATATATATATATATATATATATAATATCACTAGTACTGCAGCCGGACAGGTATATATATTTATTATGTAATGACTGATGACTGGACACTGTCAGCTCAGCAGCACCGCAAACTGCTACAGTAAGCTACTATAGTAGTATGTATCAAGAAGAAAGAAAAAAAAAAACACGGGTAGGTGGTATACAATTATGGATGGACAAGCGACTGCCGACACAGAGGTAGCTACAGCCGTGGACTACCGTACTGTGTCTGCTGCTAATATAGACTGGATGATAATGAGATGAAATTAATATATATATATATATAATATCACTAGTACTGCAGCCGGACAGGTATATATATTTATTATGTAATGACTGATGACGGACCTGCTGGACACTGTCAGCTCAGCAGCACCGCAGACTGCTACAGTAAGCTACTATAGTAGTATGTATCAAGAAGAAAGAAAAAAAAAAAACACGGGTAGGTGGTATACAATTATGGATGGACCAGCGACTGCCGACACAGAGGTAGCTACAGCCGTGGACTACCGTACTGTGTCTGCTGCTAATATAGACTGGATGATAATGAGATGAAATTAATATATATATATATATATAATATCACTAGTACTGCAGCCGGACAGGTATATATATTTATTATGTACTGACTGATGACGGACCTGCTGGACACTGTCAGCTCAGCAGCACCGCAGACTGCTACAGTAAGCTACTATAGTAGTATGTATCAAGAAGAAAAAGAAAAAAAACACGGGTAGGTGGTATACAATTATGGATGGACCAGCGACTGCCGACACAGAGGTAGCTACAGCCGTGGACTACCGTACTGTGTCTGCTGCTAATATAGACTGGATGATAATGAGATGAAATTAATATATATATATATATATATATATAATATCACTAGTACTGCAGCCGGACAGTTATATATATTTATTATGTAATGACTGATGATGGACCTGCTGGACACTGTCAGCTCAGCAGCACCACAGACTGCTACAGTAAGCTACTATAGTAGTATGTATCAAGAAGAAAGAAAAAAAAAAAACACGGGTAGGTGGTATACAATTATGGATGGACCAGCGACTGCCGACACAGAGGTAGCTACAGCCGTGGACTACCGTACTGTGTCTGCTGCTAATATAGACTGGATGATAATGAGATGAAATTAATATATATATATATAATATCACTAGTACTGCAGCCGGACAGGTATATATATTTATTATGTAATGACTGATGACGGACCTGCTGGACACTGTCAGCTCAGCAGCACCGCAGACTGCTACAGTAAGCTACTATAGTAGTATGTATAAAGAAGAAGAAAGAAAAAAAAAAAACGGGTAGGTGGTATACAATATTATATATATATTATATACAATTATATATATATATATATATATATATATATTAAACTGGTGGTGATTATTAAACTGGTGGTCAGGTCACTGGTCACACTATCAGCAACTTGCAAGTAGTACTCCTAAGCAGACAATCACAATATATATTATACTGGTGGTCAGTGTGGTCACAATGGCAGTGTGGCACTCTGGCAGCAAAAGTGTGCACTGTACGTTATATGTACTCCTGAGTCCTGCTCTCAGACTCTAACTGCTCCCCACTGTCAGTGTCTCCCCCACAAGTCAGATATACATTATACAGTCACACTATCTATCTATCACTTCAGCAAGTAGTAGTACTCCTCCTAATGCTCCCCAAAATTACTACTGTGTCTCTCTCTACTCTAGTCTCACTCTCTTCTTCTCTTCTCTATAAACGGAGAGGACGCCAGCCACGTCCTCTCCCTATGAATCTCAATGCACGTGTGAAAATGGCGGCGACGCGCGGCTCCTTATATAGAATCCGAGTCTCGCGATAGAATCCGAGCCCCGCGAGAATCCGACAGCGGGATGATGACGTTCGGGCGCGCTCGGGTTAACCGAGCAAGGCGGGAAGATCCGAGTCGCTCGGACCCGTGTAAAAAAACATGAAGTTCGGGCGGGTTCGGTTTCCGAGGAACCGAACCCGCTCATCTCTACTTTATACAGCTACACTGGATATATGGCAGCAGAGGACACCAACACTGTGACTGGCTGGACTGATGCAGCACAATACACTGACTACACTGGACTGGACAGCACAACACAGCACCACTTTATACAGCTACACTGGATATATGGCAGCAGAGGACACCAACTCTGTGACTACACTGGACTGGACTGAGCAGCACAACGCAGCACAAGACTTGCCACCCCACTTTCCCGCCCCCACACAGACACTGAACTCTGAGTACACGTCCTCTCAACACACTCTCCGAGACTGGAGTGAAAATGGCCGCGACGCGCGGCTCCTTATATGGGATCCAAACCCCAAGAGAATCCGACCGTGGGATGAGGATGTTTTGCCGCGTTCGGGTTTCCGAATCAGGCGGGAAATCCCGAGCCGGGCTCGGAACCGAACTCGGGAGGCAAAGTCCGGCAGGGTTCAGTTCTCTGAGAACCGAACCCGCTCATCTCTATTAAAAACGGGCATATGATGATTTATTTATGACTCCAGATGTGCATATACCAGTGATTTTTGAGCTTGATAGTTTAGACACGTTGATCATCAATATTGGCTTAGAAATAATTGTCATGTGTGGATAGTCTTTAGATAATATAATATAGAAATGTAGGTTTATTATGATTAGTATATTTATGCTACAGAATAGCGCATCTAGTCTTTTCTAACAGGCTGTGGACATTCTACAATACGGATGATTTTTTACCGTATAGATTGACACTGTTTTTAAAATGTATTTTGATTATTGTGTTATCACTGTTATGTGTTACTGTGTTTCTGTACCAGGCGCTGTGTTACCATGGCTATGACTGACAGCGCATGCAAGGGGATGGGTAATTATGTTTCCCAGAAGTAGTACACAGAGGGTACTTAAGGTAAGCTTGTTGTGTTACACTTTTTGTATTTGTGCTGCCTGAAGACGGGTAATTAAAGCCCGAAACGTTGCCTAGCAATATATGGTTGTTGCCAGTCTTTTTTTATTTCTTATGCAAGCCCGCTGAATTCTGTATATCACTGCTATATACTCTATGTATCTGTGTATGTGTGTGTATATATATATATATACACCGTATGTGCGAGCTTTTGGAAGTTGGAAGGTCCACTGTAGAACTGCATCCCCATTGTTGTGTTCCAGGCCTGTGTTGAGAGTCAGCAACAGCCTCAAGATGAAAAACAATCTTACAGAAATACAGCCGGCAGCAGGACGAATGAGTAGATGCTCATCTCATGAAGCCATGCTCATCTTTGCAGCGGTGCAGCATGCTGCAAGATGGCTTTCTGCATGACGCGACAGGCTTTGACTATTGGCAGACAGCGATCGCTCCTTTAATTCCTAATGAAATTAAAGGAGCTAATACAGTGATTGCCGGCTGCCAATAGTCAAAGCCTGGCGCACAATGCAGAAAGCCATCTTACAGCATGCTGCACCGCTGCAAAGATGAGCATGGCTTCATCTGTACCTTTGGGTGCCAAAGATAGAAAAGAGAAATTAAGTTAATAATACAAAACAGTATCCAATTTGCTTTTGCTGTTTTCTTTTTTTGGGGTCAGAATTTGGAGTGGGTATTTCTGTGGGTGAGCCGAGGTACTGTATGGTTACAAAAAGTGATGGTGAGTAAAAGGAATTAGGGGCCCAAATGTATTAAGCCTTAACAAGAGATAAAGTGGAGACTGATAAAGAGTGATAAATGACCAGCCAATCAGCTTCCTAACTGCCATGTCACAGGCTGTGTTTGAAAAATGACAATTAGGAGCTGATTGGATGGTACTTTATCTCTCTTTATCCATCTTCACTTTATCTCTTGGGCTTAATACATTTGGGCCATACTGGGAAAGGTATGGTGTCAAGGAGGGAAGCAGTTAGCTTCCCGACAGACGGGATCCCTGCAGTCGATATACCGATGCAGGGATCCTAAAGTAGGAGGCAATGCCTGGCGTTGAGATACCGATGCCGTACGGGATGCCGGCGTAACAACACTGACAGCCGGCATCCTGATTGTAAGAACTGGTGTCCTGCCGTGGGGGTGGGGGGTTTAGGTTTAGGCAAAAGAAGGGGTGGTCATGGACCGGGGAGGGAGGGTCAGGCACATAGAAGGGGAGATTAGGGTTAGGCATAAAGTGGGGAGGGTTAGGGTTAGGCACCCACAAGGGAGGGTTAGGTTTAGGGTAGGGGGCATAGGAGGGTTAGGGGGCTTACTAGGGGGCTGTCGGGATTCTGATGGACGGGATGCCGATGCCGGTATTCTAACCACCAGCATGCCGTCCATCGGCAAATCATACTGATCCTGTCAAGGACGAGTTTTTGTAACGATGGCGGTGGCAAGAAGTGGCATGTATACCAGTGCCGTAACTAGGTGTGGGTGGACGGTGTGTTGCACACAGCGCAAATGCCCTGTGGGCGCAACTGTCTGCATCCACCAATTCTCTTTCTGGCACACAGCACCAAAAGGTCTAGTTACTGATGTATACAGAGGCTTAGCCTGAACTTGGTGGGCCCCATAGCAGTATTTTGAAGTGGCCCCTGTGGGAGACACCGCTCTGCAGCAGTTGTTAATGTTATGCCACATAATAGGGCCCTAGTTTACATGATGTCACATTGTAGGGCTGCCAGTACACATTATATAGTCTCCAAACCTTTAAATGTTCCCTGAAAACTCACCTCTTCAGACAAGCCTATCAAATTCCAGACCCACCCACATAACCTTCAGTGCTTCCCTATCTAATTACATCCTCTGTAGAGTATTCATAACATCACATATCTTGTCTTTCTTTACTCTCACACCCTCCTGACACTTGGATAACTTTGTGGGGTATCATCATACAACCCATTAAGAACCTAGCAATCTGGTGGACCATTATGCAATAGGTAGCATATATCCTTGTGTATCTATGCCTATTTCCCTATAGATTGTAAGCTTGCGAGCAGGGCCTTCCTACCTCTATATCTGTCTGTTTTTACCCAGTTTTGTTCTATTACTGTTGTTCTAATTGTAAAGCGCAACGGAATATGCTGCGCTATATAAGAAACTGTTAATAAATAAAATAAATAAATAAATTATACAACACAGTACTCCAAATTCACATTATGACATACGTCCATTTTATGCCACAATATAGTGCCTCAACTTAATATTGTGCCACATTACAGTTATTTCTTCAGACGTGATGATTGCATGCATGGCCAAAAAGTGATATTTTGTGTCATCTGACTGCATCACATGACTCCATTTGTGTTTCCAAGGACGTTTTGCAAAGTCCCGCCTCTGCATTGTGTCTCTGGCTATTAGGAAAGGATTGTTTCATGGAACTCTGGCAAAAAAACTTCAGCATGGAGGAGGCGCCTGACAGTGGATTTTGAAACTTTACAACCCCAATATTCAACTAAATTGTGTAGATCTGATACTGTGATCATTGGTCTTTGTCACTCTCCTCACACTGGGAGGGATGTCTCATGTATCACATATATGTGATACACCCCACTCTCTAACGCATGCATGTCGGCATTTAATTATGCCAGTGTGCATGAGTACCTACCTCCTGGGACAGCTCTTCCTTGTGAAGTTCTGACTTTGGGGTTTATGACCCTTGTCTCCTATTGTGTATACATGGTCATCAGCCTGTGGTGTCCAATCCCAAGAACAGGTAAGACGTGTGACATTGCCCCTATTGTTCACATTTTGGGGGCATGACTTCACATCATATTTGTTGCTTACCCAGCACTCTACGAGCTGCTGGACAGCCTGCAGCCTCTCTCAGAACAGTTTGGATGGGAGCCCAAACTTCCCCTCACCCATTGGACACTACAGCTGGTAGATGGGACGGCAAGACTTTTCCCGAAAAGTGGGACAGTCTGGCTGAAATTGGGATGGTTGGAAGGAGTTCAATAGGAAAAGGGTTCGAAATACCAATGTTGGGATCCCGATCGTGAAAAAGCCGACAGGGGTGAGTAAGGGGTATTATAACCTCTCCCCTACCCCCCTAAGCCTCACCTTCCCTACCCATAGCCTAACCCTAACATCCCCGTTAGTGCTTCAACCTATTCCCCCTGCTGCCTAAACCTAACCCTCCCGCTCCGCAGTCTAACCCTAATCTTCGAAGAGGGGTGCCTAACCCTAACCCCCCTCCCCCTCCCCACACCCTAACCCTCCCAGGGACCAGCCTAACCCTAACCCTTCCGCCTGCAGCCTAAACCTACCCCCCCCCCTTTCCAGGGCTTACCTCTCCAGCACTGCGATTTCTGGGTTTCTGGACGTTCGGATATGCACCTATTCAGGATGCCAGAGTTGGCAGTCCGAATAGTGTCAGGATTCCGGCTTCAGTATTCTGACTGCCGGGATCCTGACAGCCAGGATCCTAACTGCAAATAACACACATCAAAATCCACACTGAAGTGTTTGCGGGAACACAAAATCATAGGATTTGCCATGGCCCCAGAATGGAACCCAACTGAACAGTTGTGCTGTGCATTGCAGAGGGGAGCCCGCCAGTGGTGACCCAAGAATATCAGTGAGGTGGAAGTGTTGTGCAATAGAGGAGTGACCCATGAACCCTCAACAAGTGTTCTCCAACAAGTCTGCTCTACAGATATGGGCCCTCATTCCGAGTTGTTCGCTCGCTAGCTGCTTTTAGCAGCATTGCACACGCTAAGTCGCCGCCTACTGGGAGTGTATTTTAGCTTAGCAGAATTGCGAACGAAAGAGTCGCAGAATTGCGAATAGAAATTTCTTAGCAGTTTCTGAGTAGCTCGAGACTTACTCCTCCACTGCGATCAGTTCAGTCAGTTTCGTTCCTGGTTTGACGTCACAAACACACCCAGCATTCGCCAAGACACTCCCCGTTTCTTCAGACACTCCCGCGTTTTTCCCAGAAACGCCGGCGTTTTTTCGCACACACGCATAAAACGGCCAGTTTCCGCCCAGAAACACCCACTTCCTGTCAATCGCACTACGATCACCAGGACGATGGATTTTCTTCGTTAAGCCGTGAGTGAAATACCAAACTTTTTTCAAATTTACTTGGCGCAGGCGCACTGCGAACGTTGCGCATGCGCAGTTTGCGACTAATCGTTCCGTTGCGAAAAAAACTAACAAGCGAACAACTCGGAATGAGGGCCATTGTCCCCATCATAATAAATATTTCAATAAACAAAATGGTAGAGTTTTCAGTGTAAAATAAGAGTATTAGTTGCGTCCCTGTTAGAAATGTATAAATTATAGAGCCCCGGTGTCAATAAAATAAATGAAAATGATCCAGAAACAAGTAAGAAAGTAAATAGTAGCATCCCTTGAGAGAAAAATGATAAAATAGTAGTGTCTACTTAAGACATTGATTGTTAGAGGTGCCCAGGTCAAACACCCCCCCCCCCCCAAGTATACTTACCTGGCTACAGCAAGCGTGTCTCCTCTGCAGTGACATCTTCAGATGGCGCTGCACTGTGTAAGCAAAGACTCCGCCATCTTCCTGAATATCATGAGGAGGATTGCCCTTGCCGGAGCGAATTAAGATACTAGATTCTAGAGATGAGCGGGTTCGGTTTCTCTGAAACCGAACCCGCACGAACTTCATGTTTTTTTCACGGGTCCGAGCAGACTCGGATCCTCCCGCCTTGCTCGGTTAACCCGAGCGCGCCCGAACGTCATCATGACGCTGTCGGATTCTCGCGAGACTCGGATTCTATATAAGGAGCCGCGCGTCGCCGCCATTTTCACACGTGCATTGAGATTGATAGGGAGAGGACGTGGCTGGCGTCCTCTCCATTAGAAATTAGATTAGAAGAGAGAGAGAGATTGTGCAGAGTCAGACAGAGTTTACCACAGTGACCAGTGCAGTTGTTGTTAGTTAACTTTTATTTATTTTAATATAATATATCCGTTCTCTGCTATATCCGTTCTCTGCCTGAAAAAAAACGATACACAGCAGCAGCCAGTCACACAGTGTGACTCAGTCTGTGTGCACTCAGCTCAGCCCAGTGTGCTGCACATCAATGTATAAAAGGCAAAGCTTATAATAATTGTGGGGGAGACTGGGGAGCACTGCAGGTTGTTATAGCAGGAGCCCCCAGGAGTACATAATATTATATTAATTTAAAATTAAACAGTGCACACTTTTGCTGCAGGAGTGCCACTGCCAGTGTGACTAGTGGTGACCAGTGCCTGACCACCAGTATAGTAGTATATTGTTGTATGTATTGTATACTATCTCTTTATCAACCAGTCTATATTAGCAGCAGACACAGTACAGTGCGGTAGTTCACGGCTGTGGCTACCTCTGTGTCGGCAGTCGGAACTCGGCAGGCAGTCCGTCCATCCATAATTGTATTACAATATATACCACCTAACCGTGGTATTTTTTTTTCTTTCTTTATACCGTCGTCATAGTGTCATACTTGTTACGAGTATACTACTATCTCTTTATCAACCAGTGTACAGTGCGGTAGTTCACGGCTGTGGCTACCTCTGTGTCGGCAGTCGGCAGGCAGTCCGTCCATCCATAATTGTATTATTATTATAATATATACCACCTAACCGTGTTTTTTTTTCCATTCTTTATACCGTCATAGTGTCATACTAGTTGTTACGAGTATACTACTATCTCTTTATCAACCAGTGTACAGTGCGGTAGTTCACGGCTGTGGCTACCTCTGTGTCGGCAGTCGGCAGGCAGTCCGTCCATCCATAATTGTATTATTATTATAATATATACCACCTAACTGTGGTATTTTTTTTTCTTTCTTTATACCGTCGTCATAGTGTCATACTAGTTGTTACGAGTATACTACTATCTCTTTATCAACCAGTGTACAGTGCGGTAGTTCACGGCTGTGGCTACCTCTGTGTCGGCAGTCGGCAGGCAGTCCGTCCATCCATAATTGTATTATTATTATAATATATACCACCTAACCGTGGTTTTTTTTTCATTCTTTATACCGTCGTCATAGTGTCATACTAGTTGTTACGAGTATACTACTATCTCTTTATCAACCAGTGTACAGTGCGGTAGTTCACGGCTGTGGCTACCTCTGTGTCGGCAGTCGGCAGGCAGTCCGTCCATCCATAATTGTATTATTATTATAATATATACCACCTAACCGTGGTTTTTTTTTCATTCTTTATACCGTCGTCATAGTGTCATACTAGTTGTTACGAGTATACTACTATCTCTTTATCAACCAGTGTACAGTGCGGTAGTTCACGGCTGTGGCTACCTCTGTGTCGGCAGTCGGCAGGCAGTCCGTCCATCCATAATTGTATTATTATTATAATATATACCACCTAACCGTGGTTTTTTTTTTATTCTTTATACCGTCGTCATAGTGTCATACTAGTTGTTACGAGTATACTACTATCTCTTTATCAACCAGTGTACAGTGCGGTAGTTCACGGCTGTGGCTACCTCTGTGTCGGCAGTCGGCAGGCAGTCCGTCCATCCATAATTGTATTATTATTATAATATATACCACCTAACCGTGGTTTTTTTTTCATTCTTTATACCGTCGTCATAGTGTCATACTAGTTGTTACGAGTATACTACTATCTCTTTATCAACCAGTGTACAGTGCGGTAGTTCACGGCTGTGGCTACCTCTGTGTCGGAACTCGGCAGGCAGTCCGTCCATCCATAATTGTATTATATACCACCTAACCGTGGTTTTTTTATACCACCTAACCGTGGCAGTCCGTCCATAATTGTATACTAGTATCCAATCCATCCATCTCCATTGTTTACCTGAGGTGCCTTTTAGTTCTGCCTATAAAATATGGAGAACAAAAAAGTTGAGGTTCCAAAATTAGGGAAAGATCAAGATCCACTTCCACCTCGTGCTGAAGCTGCTGCCACTAGTCATGGCCGAGACGATGAAATGCCAGCAACGTCGTCTGCCAAGGCCGATGCCCAATGTCATAGTACAGAGCATGTCAAATCCAAAACACCAAATATCAGAAAAAAAAGGACTCCAAAACCTAAAATAAAATTGTCGGAGGAGAAGCGTAAACTTGCCAATATGCCATTTACCACACGGAGTGGCAAGGAACGGCTGAGGCCCTGGCCTATGTTCATGGCTAGTGGTTCAGCTTCACATGAGGATGGAAGCACTCAGCCTCTCGCTAGAAAAATGAAAAGACTCAAGCTGGCAAAAGCAGCACAGCAAAGAACTGTGCATTCTTCGAAATCCCAAATCCGAATTCCGAGCCCACCCGCTGGCGGTGATGCAGGGCAGTCTGGAGCGACTGCTGATGCTGACATCTGGTCCGGACTGAAGGACCTGACAACCATTACGGACATGTCGTCTACTGTCACTGCATATGATTCTCTCACCATTGATAGAATGGTGGAGGATTATATGAGTGACCGCATCCAAGTAGGCACGTCACACAGTCCGTACTTATACTGGCAGGAAAAAGAGGCAATTTGGAGGCCCTTGCACAAACTGGCTTTATTCTACCTAAGTTGCCCTCCCACAAGTGTGTACTCCGAAAGAGTGTTTAGTGCCGCCGCTCACCTTGTCAGCAATCGGCGTACGAGGTTACATCCAGAAAATGTGGAGAAGATGATGTTCATTAAAATGAATTATAATCAATTCCTCCGCGGAGACATTGACCAGCAGCAATTGCCTCCACAAAGTACACAGGGAGCTGACATGGTGGATTCCAGTGGGGACGAATTGATAATCTGTGAGGAGGGGGATGTACACGGTGATATATCGGAGGATGATGATGAGGTGGACATCTTGCCTCTGTAGAGCCAGTTTGTGCAAGGAGAGATTAATTGCTTCTTTTTTGGTGGGGGTCCAAACCAACCCGTCATTTCAGTCACAGTCGTGTGGCAGACCCTGTCACTGAAATGATGGGTTGGTTAAAGTGTGCATGTCCTGTTTTGTTTATACAACATAAGGGTGGGTGGGAAGGGCCCAAGGACAATTCCATCTTGCACCTCTTTTTTCTTTTATTTTTCTTTGCGTCATGTGCTGTTTGGGGAGGGTTTTTTGGAAGGGACATCCTGCGTAACACTGCAGTGCCACTCCTAGATGGGCCCGGTGTTTGTGTCGGCCACTAGGGTCGCTTATCTTTCTCACACAGTCAGCTACCTCATTGCGCCTCTTTTTTTCTTTGCGTCATGTGCTGTTTGGGGAGGGTTTTTTGGAAGGGACATCCTGCGTGACACTGCAGTGCCACTCCTAGATGGGCCAGGTGTTTGTGTCGGCCACTAGGGTCGCTAATCTTACTCACACAGCTACCTCATTGCGCCTCTTTTTTTCTTTGCGTCATGTGCTGTTTGGGGAGGGTTTTTTGGAAGGGACATCCTGCGTGACACTGCAGTGCCACTCCTAGATGGGCCCGGTGTTTGTGTCGGCCACTAGGGTCGCTAATCTTACTCACACAGCTACCTCATTGCGCCTCTTTTTTTCTTTGCGTCATGTGCTGTTTGGGGAGGGTTTTTTGGAAGGGACATCCTGCGTGACACTGCAGTGCCACTCCTAGATGGGCCCGGTGTTTGTGTCGGCCACTAGGGTCGCTGAGCTTAGTCATCCAGCGACCTCGGTGCAAATTTTAGGACTAAAAATAATATTGTGAGGTGTAAGGTGTTCAGAATAGACTGAAAATGAGTGTTAATTATGGTTATTGAGGTTAATAATACTATGGGATCAAAATGACCCCCAAATTCAATGTTTTAAGATGTTTTTTAGGGTTTTTTGAAAAAACCACCCGAATCCAAAACACACCCGAATCCGACAAAAAAAATTCGGTGAGGTTTTGCCAAAACGCGGTCGAACCCAAAACACGGCCGCGGAACCGAACCCAAAACCAAAACACAAAACCCGAAAAATTTCAGGCGCTCATCTCTACTAGATTCCCCCCACCCCTATCCCTTCCTTCTCCAAAAATCTTCCCCCCGGCTGTGAGGCAAATGACACCCCTGAACCCCACCCACACCCCCCTCGATGCAGCTCGGTAAGATTTTATAGGTATTTATTTTATCCAAGGAGGGATCTTATGCCACTCCCCCAATTTCAATACCTGGGTCTGTCTAACCTCTCTGTGCCCATGTTTAGTTCATCGCCAGTGGGGCACACTAAAGGGCTGATGTAGAGCTGGACGTATGCCTACTGTATATTTACAATGAGCATGCTTCAGAATCAAGTTTGCGCATTTATAGGTGATGACGAGTTGTACATGTTTTTACCACATCTCTACATGCCACTAGAGGGATGTTCCCATATACAGTAGTCAGGGATCCATAAGGGCTTGTCTGTGGGCCATGCAGAGCTGTACATACTGTATGTCTGTTTTCTGACTCATATTCTGCAACAGGGTTGTTGCACGTACACAATTATGATGATGATGATGACATGCATCAAACCAAGCATACGGCTAGGCACCGGTGTGCTCACAGAGATCTGTACTACTCTGCATACTGGAGAATATACACACAGTTATGGATGACTTGCGCTAAACTTTGCAGCAGCCCTGATTTTTCTTTATTTTCTCTGAGACCTGGTCATTATGAAAATATGTGAACATCCTGCTGGCATGGGCGAGACGAGGGGGGGGGGGGGGATAGGTACTGATTACCTGGGTATGTGATAGCTGTCCCATTTTGCAGGAGCAATATTTTCTATGTTATTTCCTGGAGAGGGGGCATTGCCACACCTCCCAGATTTGGCTTTACTCCCCAGTACCCGGGCCTGTTCAGCTCTCATTTGCCCTGCCTGCTGGTAATCTTTCAAATAGCTACGTCCTTCATCCTTCTTTTAAATAGATGTATAATCTTTTAAATATTTATTTGCACACAGAAATCAGCACGGGTTGTTCTCATTTCTTGTATGTTACATTGGAATTCTTCCCATCCGCACAGAAAAGGGAACCTGCAGTCTTCTCTAGGAAAATTCCTAATATAATGCTTGTTATGCACCTTATAGATGAATTCATCAGTCACATTAGCTAATTATTGCTCAGTATGATGATATGCACTATATATTATTCTGTCCAGAGTCCACCTGTTTCGGATTCTCCTGGATATTGTGATTGAGACTTATGAACCCTAGGAGAGAGATAAAGTGGAGGAGATGCCCAAAGCAACAAATCAGCTCTTAACTGTTATTTATCAAGCACAGGGCCTAATTCAGTAAGGATAGCAAATTCTACTAATTAGCAGAATTAGCTATTCTTTTCCTAGTATGCCGGGGGCCGCCCATCGCAGGGCAAGGCCACCCAGCATGCTGACCGCCGCCTGCCCCCCTTCATATCATATCGCAGCCGCCGTGATCACACCCCCGACACCCCCCTTCCCCCCTGTACGGCCGCCTCTGCCCCCCATTCGTGCCGCACCGCCCCCGCAACGCTTCGTCTCCTCCCTGGAAACAGAGGGTTGCCCGCCCCGCGTCTGCCTCTGCCTGATTGACAGGGAGAGGCGATAGCATTTTCTGCGCCCCCCCTTCCCCCCGCAGAAAGTGCGGGCGCATGCACAGGACGGGCGCTGCGCAAACGCCCGTGGGCCAATTGTAAAAATTAGGCCCACAGTCTTTGAAATTACAGTTAGAATCCAATTGCTTGCATTGTGCAACTTCTTTATCTCTTTCCAAAGCCTGGTACAGTACATCTCCCCATGTGACAGGCTCTTACATCCCACCCAGCAGTGAGGGATTCTGGAATCTCCCCTGGAAAAAAACATGCTATAAATCTTTTACCAATCGCTTCCTTCCACTAATTGTGACATTGTGCAATAACTGAGAGAGCCTCACACAGTCTTCATCTGAGAAGAGCTCAGCACTGAGATACACACCGCTGCTCTCCAATGGAGCTCTCCCTAATCTGGGCGATCGCCAGCATCTTGGTGTACAGCGCTTGTAAAGTATGCGGTAAGTTTGACATATATATATATATATATGCATCGGGTTCCCAAACAAGAGATACAGATGTGTCCACTTACATCTTTGCTAATTTGCTAAATTTGGCACAACATGCAAAACATGGCTAAGGTGTTTTGCATATGTAACGAGTGGATGGAATTTTACATTTATGTTTGCCATAATAGAATATGTATAAAGTAACATATTAAAGAAGCAAGTTAAGAAAAATCACAAGGCATGGCTAAATCTCTGAGTCTATAGTATGTTAAACCAAGCCATGCATGGCCGGATATAGCAAAGATGTATGTGGACACATCTGTAGTACAGTATAAACAGCGGTTAGGACTCCTGGTGACTGAATTAAAAGTACTAAGGCGGCAGAGATTATTTGGCAACGTTTCAATGTCGTTTAATATGGTATTTTCATCAGGTTAATCAAACATAGAAACATCTTACCTTATAAAGATGAGATCACTCAGTGACCGGCGTCTTCCGGGAGGCAGGTCACATGCCCGCGCCAGGCCACTCAGAATTGAAGTTGTCAACCTAAAGTGCGTCATCGGTGTGCGTCCGCGACGTTGCCCGGCAACAGGGGTCGCGGGGTTACGTCGCATCCTATGAAGAAAGCGGTCGCAGAGCCGACCTCAAGAAGATTGACAGAAAGAAGGCGTTCCTGGGCAGATCCAAACCTTTGGCGGCCATTTTCGGGGAGTGGTAATGCGTGTACAGAAGAACGGAGGGCGGATGTCTGACATCGCCGGGTTACGTCGCGGCTACTGACTGAAGCGGTCGCAGAGGCGAACGCTAAGAAGATTGACAGGAAGGAGGCGTGGCAGGGCGGATCCTGACCGTTTGGAGCCGTTTTCGGGGCGTGGTGAGTAAAACACAGGTGTGTCCAGGACATCGGAGGGCGGAGGAGTGACGTCAAAGCCGAGCCCATCATTGCTGGATCCATCGCACAGGGTAAGTATGTTCAGGCCTAGTCTTGTTCTGCTTGAATTTTTTTTAGCTTAGCAGGGCTGCACAAGCGATCGCAGCCCTGCTAAGCTAAAATACACTCCCCCATAGGCGTGGACTGTTGATCGCAGCAGCAGCAAAAAGTTGCTGGCTGCGATCAACTCGGAATGACCACCTATATGCATGCAAGGTAACATATATTATACAAAATGCTTGAACACCAATATGTAGGTCCTGCTTTATACAATTCAGTGGCACCATGCTGATCAGACACACCTAGCAGGGATATTATAAAGAATCATAGCAGTTATTGTACATGGCACAAAGAATGTGATGGTTAAGAAAAAGGTCATATAAAATCTAATTAACTCGGGCCCAGATTTATTAAGCCTGGGCAAGTGATAAATAGCACCATGATAAAGTACCAGCCAATCAGCTCCTAACTGTCATTTTTCAAACACAGCCTGTAACATTATCGATAGGAGCTAGTGGGTTGGTACTTTATCACTGTGCTATTTATCACTCCCCGAGGCTTGATAAATGGGTGCCTATAACATACCTCCCAACTGTCCCGATTTCAGCAGGACAGTCCCTCTATTCGGACACTGTCCCGCTGTCCCTCCCGTGGGTTGCAGTGTCCCGTGGGCGGTTGGGGGGCAGTTCGGGAGGCTTTGATCACCTGCTGCTCTGCTCTGTAAAGCAGTGTGTGATCTCTGAATACATGCTGTGTGCACGTGCATGGCACCTATTCAATGCTGGGAGGGGAGCAGGGGGCTGCCCAGCTGCTCGGGGACGCCCCCAAAATGACCCAAAAAACGGGTCCGTGACGCTCGGCCATTCCCACTCCGCCAAGACCATGCCCCTACCACCGTAAGCCATCCCGACCCTGGCATCTAGAAAGTTGGGAGATATGCTACAACTCCTAACGAGTACACATCAGTGTGGGACACATCACATGGTGTCTGGTGAGTCTTAACATGTGCAAGTCCTGTGAGTGCCGCCTTGTATGATACATATCTTTATGCAGTCGCAAATAGAGCCATATAATAAGGAGGCATTAGTATTTTATTGCTTTCTACCAGGGGCTTTATTATTTACTACTACTACTGTAGCTACTTATTATTAGAGATTATTATTAGAGATGTCTGCGGACCCCTGTATTTTGGTTTTGGTTCTAATTCATTATCAATAAAAAAAAGAAGCTAAAATTAGGTAATTTTTGCAATCTAAACCTCAAAATCCAGATTTAAAATCTGAATTCCGAACAGTGGGAATATCTGAACTGGGAATCAGTTCAGCCAGATCTCCACGGAAGATCCAGGCTGAGTTTTGGTTTGATTCAGATCCTCAAAATTTGGGTGGATTTGGATTTCTGGAAACGCGAACTGCAGATCTTATTATACTTATTATACTTATTATACACTGTGGACACTAATCATTTTCTTATTATGGAGGCAATAAATCTCTCTAATCTCTACTTCATTTTATTGTATCATCTTTTTTTTATCTGGAGTATGATCTGAAAATGGAAATAACTATGGACCTCATTCCGAGTTGTTCGCTCGCTAGCTGCTTTTAGCAGCATTGCACACGCTAGGCCGCCGCCCTCTGGGAGTGTATCTTAGCTTAGCAGAATAGCGAACGAAAGATTAGCAGAATTGCCACTAAATAACACCTTGCAGTTTCTGAGTAGCTCCAGACCTACTCCTAGATTGCGGTCACCTCAGTCCGTTTAGTTCCTGGTTTGACGTCACAAACACGCCCTGCGTTCGGCCAGCCACTCCCCCGTTTCTCCAGCCAATCCCGCGTTTTTACCTGGAAAGCCTGCGTTTTTTAGCACACTCCCTGAAAACGGCCAGTTTCCGCCCAGAAACACCCACTTCCTGTCAATCACACTACGATCACTCGAGCGATGAAAAAACGTTGCTCGAGCTTGTGCAAATCTCCAAAGTTTTGTGTTAAATTACTGAACGCATGCGCGCTGCGTACCATGCGCATGTGCATTTTCCACCTAATCGCTCCGTTGCGAAAAACGGCAACGAGCGAACAACTCGGAACGACCACCTATGGAAACTATCCGTTTTAGGTCATCGGTTTCAATCCATACTGCTGCATATCAAAGCGATACAGAAGGCATTTTATGTGTAATTTATTAGTCTGGGTTCCTCTTGGAGCCTCAACAAAAACCCTGCAGATATGTGTTGGTGTTCACCCCCCCACCAGCAGCCGACAAGGAGTTCCAATAATTTGCGTAAACACCACATGTGCATTTGGGACATGGACCCAGTTTGGATTTTGTGAAGCCTCTCTGGCTTTGTGGCTCCCATTGCTGTGTATTGGGTATGGCTATCTACAGATGGCATTACTGAACAACAGAAAGTATTGCTACCTGTCACTTGTTATATTGAGTCACTGTGTATTTCCTATAGCAGGGTATGGGGACTGCAGTAAAACTTAAATTAGATGGACTGCAAGAGAAGTCTGTGATTTCATTGCAGTAGTCCTCGTGTTGATTAGACCCCTATATCTTCAATGGGATGTAGTCAAAAGCTTGACAATAACAATGTTGACAGTTATGATGTTGACACTGTAAAAATGTTGACAGGCAACAAGTTGACATTCTCAGAATGTTGACAGGTGAAATGTTGACATTGTCAGAATGTTGACATAAGGGTTAAGCTGCGGGTGGGAGGGATAGAGTTGGGCTGCGGCTGAAGGTTAGCAGTAGGCTACGGAGGAAGTCTGGGGGTGGAGATTAGGGTTAGGCACTAGAGTGAGGGTTTGGGGGGGAGGGGAAGCATTCGATATCCCGGCTGTTGGGATCCTGGCGCTCAGCATGCTGGCTCCGGGATCCCGACCGCCGGGATACGACAACTATTCTCCCTCTTGGGGTGTCCATAAACAGCGTGGTTAGTCCAGCGCCAGTATGCTGGCCGGTATCCGGTTGATAGACAGTGTCTAGTTAGACAGTCAATAGATAGACACCATATGTTAGACAGACATTAGGTCGACAGGGTCAAAAGGTTGACATGAAAAAGGTAGAGAGTACAAACGGTCTACAGGGTCAAAATGTCGACAGGGTTAAAAGGTCGACATGAAAATGGTCGACATAAAAAAGATAGACACACTTTTTTTACATTTTATGTGTACTATTTTTGGACTATTTCAAACCTTCCCTATCCATGTCGGCATAGAGTTGGATATAAACCTTGTGGCGAGCGTAGCGAGCCCGAAGCGTGGTGAGTGAAGCGACCCCCTGCGAGGGTATGACTTTCTACAATTCGGCGTCCCAGATGACAAAACTATCCACACAAACAACAAAAATGCAAAAAACATGGGGGGTAATTCTGAGTTGATCGCAGCATCAAATGTGTTAGCAGTTGGGTAAAACCATGTGCACTGCAGGGGGGGGGGGGGCAGATATAACATGTGCATAGAGAGTTAGATTTGGGTGGGTTATTTTGTTTCTGTGCAGGGTAAATACTGGCTGCTTTATTTTTACACTGCAATTTAGATTTCAGTTTGAACACACCACACCCAAATCTAACTCTCTCTGCACATGTTATATCTGCCCCCCCTGCAGTGCACATGGCTTTGCCCAACTGCTAACAAATTTGATGCTGCGATCAACTTGGAATTACCCCCATGGTGTCTACCTTTTTTTGTGTAGACCAATTGCATGTCGACCTTTTGACCCTGTTGACCTTTTGACCCTGTTGACCTTTTGTGCTGTCTACCTTTTTCATGTCAACCTTTTGACCCTGTTGACCTAATATCTGTCTAACATATGGTGTCTATCTATTGACTGTCTAACTAGACACTGTCTATCTATCAACCTGCAACCTGCTGGGCGCCAGGATATCATAGTACACCCGGGGGGAGGTTAGGGTTAGACAGTAGAGTGAGGGTAATATTTAGGCTATGGGGGGAGGTTAGGGTTAGGCACTAGAGTGAGGGTAAGAGTTAGGCTATGGGGGGAGCTTAGGGTTAGGCAGTAGAGTGAGGGTAAGAGTTAGGCTATGGGGGGAGCTTAGGGTTAGACAGTAGAGTGAGGGTAATATTTAGGCTATGGGGGAAGCGTAGGGTTAGGCACTAGAGTGAGGGTAAGAGTTAGGCTATGGGGGGAGCTTGGGGTTAGGCAGTAGAGTGAGGGTAAGAGTTAGGCTATGGGGGGAGTTTAGGGTTAGGCAGTAGAGTGAGGGTAAGAGTTAGGCTATGGGGGAGGTTGGGGTTAGGCACTAGAGTGAGGGTAAGAGTCAAGTTACTGTACGTGGGGAGGTTAGGGTTAGGCACTAGAACAACGGTTAGGATATAGGGGGAAATTAGGGTTGGCACTAGAATGAGGGTAAGGGTTAGGGGAAATATACTTACCGTAACGCTGGAGGACTGCAGCTCTCACCTGGAAGTGATGGTCACATGTCTGCCGGGAGAAGGTACTGTAAGTCAATGCTGATCCACCATGGCAAAATGTTAACATTATAACATCACTGACTGCATGGTGACTGTTACATGGTCAATATCAATATCAACAATAAAACCATGTTGACATTATTGCGCCTTACATGTGATTGTCAATATAATGACTGATAACATTTCGTGTGCAACATGTCTTCAATGTAGCAACAGTATAAACAGGCCCAACACCGCAATTACATGTGGTATGTGGAATCCATATTATAATGGGTTAACCTGGTAAAAACATGTTTCAATACTGTTTCAAAACTTGTTTGTTGTGCTCGCTGCTAACAGTTTCGTTTCTGCACACAGATCTTTGCAGCATCACAGTGTGTCCTGCAAGCTATATCCTCCCTTTGTTATTACTGGCTGCAATGTGTCAGTGTTTCCAGCAGCTTTCCAAGGTAAAGGACTGCGAGGAGAGCAGAATTGTCTGATTTAGCTTAGTGATAACAGTACAAAAAGGCTGATGGAGAGTTTATAGCAGAGTCCGTTGGCGGAGCATATGTTACGTGTTTTCGCAGTGCACATAGGGGGTGATTCAGACCTGACTGTAGATGTTAGCACATATACGATCAGTCACCAGTCATACTGACATGCGGGGGGACGCCCAGCACAGGGCTAGCCCGCCCCGCATGTCAGTCCCTGCCCCGTCGCACAAGTACAAAAGCATCGCACAGTGACGATGCTTTTGTACTTGAAGAGTAACTCCCAGCCAGCGCATCTCCCAGCCAACGCAGCTCCTGTGCGCTGGCAGGGAGCTACTCGTCGCTGCCCAGGTCACAGCGGCTGCATGTGATGTCACGCAGCAGCCGTGGTCTGCCCCCCCAATGGTCCGGGCACGCCTGCATTGCCCAGCCGGGCCCCCTAAACGGCAGCCAAACGCTGCCGTCCCGCCCCCTCCTGCCCAACGACCACCTCTGCCTGTCAATCAGGCAGAGGCGATCGCAGGGCTAAGACAGCCGTCGGCTGTCTGGTATGCGCCGGCGCATTTCGGCGCATGTGCAGTTCTGACCTGATCGCTGCTGTGCGAACACGCACAGCACCGTTCAGGTCTGAATCAGTCCCATACTCCGGATCCAACCACAAACCTCAGGCATATCACCACTAGTGACTGAAGCGGTGACATTTGGCTGTAATGGGGTGTTCCACCAGTGATGTTCCATCAGGGTAGGCAGAGCCTCACCTGTCATACTCCAGACTTTTTACTATGAAAACAATATTAATAATACAAAGAAGATATTTATATCTTATAAATGTGATCTTTGTATTAGTAATATCATCTTTGTATTATTCTAATCATTTTTATAGTCAAAACTCATATATGTGTGTGTAATTCTGGTTCTGATACTAGCCGGTGCATTGACCTCACCGCACCTCAATGTGTTCCACGTAGGCTAAGTTCCAAGCTGGCATGCTGGTGTGATTGTGAGTCATACAGAGTTATGCGCAAGTGTCAGTACGCCTGATTTCAGATTAATCTTTTGCACCAAGGCTAAGGCTGGTGCAAGTGCGCACTGATGATGTAGAGCCAGGGCCATCTTAACAGCAGTGTAAGCCCCTGGGCACAGCAATGCACTGGGTCCCCTACCCATCCTCCAGCGGTACAGGTGGGGGGGCGCTATCAGCGGCAGCTTCGATGTCCCGCGGGCGGTAGGGGATGTTCTATTTTCCGCTCAGCATGTAGAACCTGGAGCAATAATTTCTGCTAATTACTCCTTTACTACACAGATAGGGCTAAACTGTAGAAGGGGGCATTGGGCTGATTGAAGAAGCCCTGGTACATGACTTCCAGGGTGGTAGGGGGTGTTTAATACATAAGGGAGGGTTGGATTGTGGAGTGGGCTTAATATTTATCATTTTCCGGTGGGAGGGCAGCATGCTTGACTGCAGATATCTCAAGTTCCTGAAACTATATTTCTTAGATTGAATGGGATAAAAAACTAGAGAGTCCCACCTTTCAGAAGGTTCTGGGGACTTGAGGATCAGAGTTCAGGAGCCAGAGCAATCCACCAACGAAAATCTAAAACTGCATATTAGGCGTGCGGACCTGGAGCAGAGACCAGCTGCTTGAAGGCTGATATCTCTGGTTCTGGGCATAGTAGAAACAAGCTGCCAGTGTCCACCGAAATGGGAGAGTCCTAGTTTTTGGATTATACCCTCAGAAAAACTCTAAATCAGACAGAATCGAAGATATCTGGCTGGGAATAGCAATTAACAGGCTTGAATGGGGACCACTGCTTTTAAGTCAGATATCTTCGGTTCCCCAGGGCCGATTTTTAAAAATCTGGTACCCCTGGAAAAAGGAGACCCTCATCTATCAGCCTAGGACCCTTATACTCCTGGGGCCCTTCGGCAAGAGCCCATTGAGCCCATACGAAAAGACGGCCCTGTGTAGAGTACGGCTATAGCTGTCTGGCCACACACAACAGCAGAGGCGTCACCGGGTGTGGTGACACCCGGTGCACACACTGCATATGCCAGTGCGCCAGAGGCGCGCATGGCAAAAGGGGGCATGGCCAAAAAAGGGGAGTGGCATCGTGGATCGTCACTCCGAGGGCGTGCTCAGCATCTCCGGAGATCATAGCCAGATTAAGGGGGGGATGCAGGGCATACTGTACCCCGGGCCCCCTTTGTCAGGGGCCCCCGCGGCCAGAGCACACTGACATCACTAGCTTTCCCTCTTAAGCAGCAGAATCTGACAACCAGAATGCGAGCAGGACAGTATGCAGTGCAGGCAGAGACACAGGAGTATCATGTTTCATGAGCTACCGACAGAGCTTTCTAACTAGAGGAGAGATAGAGGGTGGAGAGAGCTGTAGGTGACACTGGGATCCCAGCTTCTCCTCTTCCCTGCCTGGGTGTCTGAGTCTTGTATAAACTGTTATGCTACTAAACCATTTGGGTCTAGAGATAGAAACACACAGAGAGTCATCCTGAGTCCTGTCCCAGAGTGTAAGTAGAACAGAGGCTGCTGCTATTCTTGCATGTGACCAGATAAATTATTTTATTTTTCTATGTGTATTTTAAGGTTAAGTTGCCTTTGTTACACTACAAGAAAAGTATATAAGATAGTTGTCTCTCAATTAGGTGGCACTATAAACAGTACCCAGGCATTATTACACTATTAGTTTAAATCTAATATACACCCTTTCCAGGAGGGACAAAATACTCTCTACCCGGGCTTCCTTCTTAATTTATGATTTCAATCACCTGTGTTGAAACACCTTTCTTATCAATTAAATAGTTAAACACAGGTGACGCCAATCATAATATTAAGTGGGAAGTCCAGGAAGAGAGCATTGTGTCTCTCCTGGAATGGGACATGTTGGGCGGTATGCACAATTTAATATACATCCCCCACCTTCCATAGGGGCCACCCTGTCTTAAGTGCCCCGGGCACCCCCAAGGCTTAATACGGCCCTGCCGGAGATGCTGGGCTGTACTGGGCTGCCCCCAGACACTGTCTGCAGTGCTGGTATGACAGGAGTCGGGTGCTGTAGCAGAATTTCACACTGCAGCACCTGGCTTCTGTCACTGCGGAGGAGCGCACAGATTGATGTCACCCCTTCTAGGCATCACACCCGGGTGCGGGCCGCACCCGCCTTGAGATGCCACTGCACATCAGCATACAGTATGAGCGAATATACAGATTTCGTTGAATGAACACAATGCAGAGCCAATTACAGCCAACTAATCATGTACCCCTATGCTTGCTGATGGAGCGTGTCTCTAATGTTTACCTGCAGGCCCTGCTGAGACCGAAACCTTGTAGTTGGAAGAAAAGGGTCCAGGTTCCTGTCCTGATCTTTCTGTCCCACATCCTCAGCACAACCTATCATCAGCCTTTGATTGTATGGCTCCAGTTATTCTTTATTTCCAGTGTCAACTGTGATATCAGACAACACATACGAGAGGTGGACTTTGTGCTCAAATGCACTAGTTATCCTTACATTAAACAAAACAGTAACTGGAGGAAGGTAAAACACTGATGCTTCTATCTTGGTATTATTAACCTTATATCCACTATGTTTTCCATAGACATCCAATTACCAAAATAGATTGAGAAGGGAAGTCTAGGGAGCAGACAGGGTCGTCTGTAAACGGCAATATTTTATATTGGGAGTTATTCACCAGCATTCCTCTAATGTCAGGGTTATACCAAAATCTGGCCAAAAGGGACGCAGGGCCTAATTCAGCCCTGATCGCTGTGCTGCTAATTTTGCCGTCCTGTAATCAGGAGGAGTGTAAATTCGCCCCGTGCAAGTGTGCGATCGCATGTGTACGCCGTGCGAAAATGTCCCTCAGTCAGCGGACAGCTGCAAATCTGTTTGCCCCTCACTCACCATCAGTGGCGGATCCAGGGGGGGGGGGGGCACTCGGGCCCGTGCCCCCCCCTGTCATTTGATAAAGCCCCCGTGAGAGGAGCGAAACGCGTCAGAAGCAGAAGTATTGGACCCCTGTACCAGCTTTTGAACCCACAACTGCATTGCCATCCTGCGCTACTGTCTCCAGACAGACATAAATCGGGAGGAGAGAGACCGCGACTTTGGTGCTTGCAGGAGGCACTTAGAGGTGTGGACTCACAGAGCTTGGAAGTCGGGTAATATTCAGCACAGCAGGCGCCAACGCAGGGGCCGGTTCCCGTAGCCTGAGACCGCCTCGTCTGTTATTGGGACTTCCCCGTGTCAATACTGCTGGTGGAAGCCACACGTAAGGCTCCAGTGTGGAGCGGTTTCTTATAACATTATTATTCTTCTTTGCTGAGCGGCAACCCATTGAGGAACTCTAATACAAAGTAACTCTCAAGGATACTATTTGTTACATGGGTTCATATTACAGCTGGTATTTGATTTTTTGAATTGAATATATGGACTGAGTTTTACTTTTACTATTATAATATTATATTTTTCTGTGAACAGAGTATGCTTAGATCCACCTCCTTAGGAAGTTTATAATATTATACAGGTTGAGTATCCCTTATCCAAAATGCTTGGGACCAGAGGTATTTTGGATATCGGATTTTTCCGTATTTCGGAATAATTGCATACCATAATGAGATATCATGGTGATGGGACCTAAATCTAAGCACAGAATGCATTTATGTTTCATATACACCTTATACACGCAGCCTGAAGGTCATTTTAGCCAATATTTTTTATAACTTTGTGCATTAAACAAAGTGTGTGTACATTCACACAATTCATTTATGTTTCATATACACCTTATACATATAGCCTGAAGGTCATTTAATACAATATTTTTAATAACTTTGTGTATTAAACAAAGTTTGTGTACATTGAGCCATCAAAAAACAAAGGATTCACTATCTCACTCTCACTCAAAAAAGTCTGTATTTCGGAATATTCCGTATTTCGGAATATTTGGATATGGGATACTCAACCTGTATATGAATATTTAGTGTTAGTGATTTTATTGACCGGTCAAGTTGTTTATCTGTGAAATATATATATATATATATATATATATATATATATATATATATTTTATGCATTAAAATATATAAAATATATGGAATAACAAGTTTGATTGATTGAACTCTCAGCCATACCATATCATTTATAGCGCAAGAGGGGATTTGTTAGTGTAGCCTGTGCCAGCTACCTTTAACGTGTGTGCGGCTGCTGCTGCGGCGGCAGGCACTAAGGGGGGGCGATACGGTCTATATGTAGTATATGGTGGTATGTGCCTCTGACACACTGCCCCCACACCCTGCCCCTCACACACTGCCTCCTGGCCCCTGCCCCTCACACACTGCCTCCTGCACCCTGCCCCTCACACGCTGCCCCCTGCACCTCACACGCTGCCCCCTGCCCCTCACAAGCTTCCCCCTGCACCCTGCCTCTCACATACTGCCCCCTATACACTGTCCCTCACACGCTGTCCCCTGCACCTAACATGCTGCCCCCTGCCCCTCACACCCTGCCCCTCACACGCTGCACCCTGACCCTCTCACACTGCCCCCTGCCCCTCACACGCTTCCCCCTGCACCCTGCCTCTCACACACTGCCGCCTTCACCCTGCCCCTCACACGCTGCCCCCTGCACCTCACATGCTGCCCCTCACACGCTGCCCCCTGCCCCTCACACGCTGCCCCTTGTAGTGGGGACATACCCCATTTCTGGAAGCGCATGCACCGAAGCCGCACGCAAATACACTTGGCCCTTCCATGGTGCCCCCCCTATCATTTTCTTCTGGATCCGCCCCTGCTCACCATCGAGTGGTTTCACCAGTGTGTGCAGTGTGTGCGCAGCCCAGGACTTACTCCTATAGTGTGATGCACACAGGCTGATCGGGCCTGAGCTGACATCACACACCCTCCCAGAAAATGCTTGGGCACGCCTGCGTTTTCCTTGACCCTCCCAGAAAACGTCCAGTTACTCGTAGATGTGCCAGGTGTTTGTGCCGCCCACTTCTGTCGCTTAACTTAGCCATCCAGCTACCTTGGTACAACCTTTGGGCCTAAACTGGATAAAAACAATATTCGGAGGTGTTCAAAATAGACTGGAAATGAGTGTTATTGAAGATAATAATACCGTAGGAACAAAAACACCCTCAAATTCTGTGATTTTAGCTGTTTTTATGTTGTTTTTTTAATAAATAAAACCAAAACCAAAAACACACAGGGGTGATTTTGGCAAAACCAATCCAAAACAAAAGCATGAAAAGATAAAGAAAAATAAAAAAATAAAATAAAAATGGCCAGGCGCACATCTCTAGTACTAAAAGAGGAGGGGCCTCTGAGCAGACTCTGGGTGGGCCCCATCGTCTCCACTGCGTAGTAGGCTCCGGAATTGTGACAGAGTCTACTGCGCATGCACAGGTTTCCAGAAACATGACGCCTGCATTGGTCTAGAGACTAATTATCAAATGCGCATGCACGGCGGCCATTTTTAAGTGATTTTTGCTGCTGCAGCTCTCGTCATGGGACTCCGGAAGGGTAGTATAAAAACAGAGATGGGTGCAATGTGTGTGGTGTAGGACCCCCTGGACCAAGGGCCCGTGTGCACCGCTCACATTGCACCCATGATAGAAATGCTGATGCACATGTACTTACTTATAGAGCCGCCATCACCAACGCCCATGCTTTTCCTGGCTATAGCAGCACACCACGACCATTTTGACTCAGGTAATATTGCCCATTTGCGCATGCAGTTCTGTGTCAAATGGACTGGCCAAGCGGGAACTTTCCCGCCATGCCAATGCGTTGCTGCTCTATATAGTGCAATCCTATAATATTTCTATTTGTAACAAGTATATTACATCTCTACATCTATAAAACTAATGGTACACTTCAGTATCTATCTATTGACTACAAAACAATGCAGAGAGCCTATTCTAGTCAGTAGTGGAACTCATGGTCTGAGCAATGGAAGCACTGGGCTTTTGGAGCCAGCTGTCAGTGGGGCATAAGTGGCACAGATAAATCCATCTATATCTGCTGCCTGCACCCTGCTGATAACTGCAGCAGCTCAGTTAGTGATTAAGGGGGACATTTACTAAGCAGTGATAAGAGTGGAGAAGTGAGCCAGTGGAGAAGTTGCCCATGGCAACCAATCAGCACTGAAGAAACATCTATAATTTGCATACTATAAAATTATACAGAGCTGCTGATTGGTGGATGGGGCAACTTCTCCACTGGCTCACTTCTTCGCTCTTATCACTGTTTAGTAAATGTCCCTCTAAATCTCTGGAGTCTGGGGAGCCATTGTCACTTGCTGGCGGCGGCCTGGTACAATAATATGACATAGGAGAAAGTGTCTCCTTAGCTATATTATCCCGGTGCAGAATATGAGTATAAATGTTCTTCATGGTAGGAAAACATTCTAAAGAACTGTAAATGAATAAATATTTGCAAGTTCACATTCTGGTCATAATAGAGTGGAAGTATATGAGCAACCTTGAATACCCCTTTTCAAAAGGGGCAAAAAAAATGCATTAATGCTTCTTATTTATCAACAAATATGTCCATTTCTTTTGGTTGATGTTTCCTTACAGGTTCATAATGTTGCATGGAATAGTCATTACAATGCATGTTATGCTTATCTAAAATAATGAAATTCCTGGGTACAAAACCCTTCAGGTATTCAACGCTTAAGAATTGTGTTCAAGAACTTAGGCCCTCATTCCGAGTTGATCGCTCGCTACGGATTTTCACAGCGCAGCGATCATGGCAAAACGGGGCTAATCTGCGCATGCGTATGCACCGCAATGCACACGTGCGTCGTACGGGTACAACGGGCGACGTGGTTTTGCACAGGTTCTAGCGACGCTTTCAGTCACACTGCTGTTTGCAAGGAGATTGTCTGGGTGGCAACTGACCATTTTCTGGGAGTCTTTGGAAAAACGCAGGCGTTTCCTGGCGTTTGCTGGGTGGGTATCTGACGTCATTACCGCGTCACTCGTTGCAGCAATCATCACACAGAATAAGTAACTACAGGGCTGGTCTTGTTCTGCACAAAATGTGTTTGCAAGCGCTCTGCTGCACAGGCGTTCGCACTCCTGCTATGCTAAAATACACTCCCCCGTGGGTGGCGACTATGCGTTTGCACGGCTGCTAAAAGTAGCTAGCGAGCGATCAACTCGGAATGAGGGCCTTAGAGCATAGGGCGTATGTGTGATCAGGAAGTCAACATTCATACTGCGCATATGCACGTAATGGAGGTAATACCATGGACATGTCTGAGCTAGGCATCTACAGATGTTTGTGGAGTGTGAAGGAAACTGTCTTCTGGGGAATGCAAGAAGACTAAGTAAAATCACATGCAGCTCTTCATGTAACACAGGTTGTGCTGTAACACAATAATATTAGCAGTAAGTTACATGGTCATATAGGCATATTTTGACGGGGAGCTGCTCCACTGTAGCGTGTCAGTTGGGCCTCATGCACCTTTGTAGCTGACATTCACCTCTCACGTCAATGGCAGGTGGTGCTCCGCAGTTTCCACATCGGTTATTTGCAATGGTGCCATTTGTCCAGTCACGATACACCTTCATCACAGCAGCACATGAACAGCTTACAAAATGCGCTGTTTCAGAAATACTGCCACCCTTGGCCTGAAAAGCCAATAATCATCCTTATTTGCAACACGGATAAATCACTCCTTTTACCCATGACAGCAATGAGTGATATGTGTGCAGACGGTGAGTGATATGTGTGCAGACGGCTATTGCACACCTTATATACCCACCAAGCCAGCACACGACGTGATGTACTTCAATGGGCTACGTGCTGCTGACATCAAATGTAGGAGGTGGTCATAATAATGTGACTCGACCGTGTATTTAACAGTTTAAAAGTATCCCCTTTAAGGTGACAGAATTGTCCTTGCTCGGAAATATATTGTATTGCAATGAAGCTGAGTGCAAATTATTGCTACCAGCTTATTATTACCAACGATCTTACATTTGCAGAGTTTGGATCTGACAGAGTGGAAACCGTGTCTTAACTATCATGAATCCATTTTGTGTTCAATTCATACAATAATAAGACAGAGGCATATGAAAAAGTTTAGTTTAAAGAAGGTTAGATTCCAGTCTGGAATGTATCCTTGAAACATAACTCTTTTATAATTAGCATGTTTCATTTCAGTTAGAACTACAAGATATATACTTACATTAGAGATAAGATTATGTGAAAGGATGTAGACTCATATTTTGTAGTTTTTGTAGTTGTTCATTGTCAAATATATCATATTCAAGGCCAATGAATAT
Organism: Pseudophryne corroboree; assembly: GCF_028390025.1. Taxonomy (NCBI): domain Eukaryota; kingdom Metazoa; phylum Chordata; class Amphibia; order Anura; family Myobatrachidae; genus Pseudophryne; species Pseudophryne corroboree. The sequence goes on along the minus strand of NC_086449.1, from coordinate 89,762,227 downwards.
ATCTCTGTAGACTATAAATAATGACTGTCAATTAGCATGAGTTTTGTTTTTTTGAAAAATTTAATTATTTTGCTTATTAAATGATTTAGGGGTCAATTTAGACCTGATCATAGATGTGATAAATTTAGCACATCTACGATCAGTTTCTCTGACATGTATGGGGACGCCCAGCACAGGGCTAGTCCGCCCTGCATGTCAGACCCTACCCCTCCCCCCCGCACAGGTACAAAAGCATTGCATGGCGGCGATGCTTTTGTACCTGACAAGTAGCTCTCTGCCAGCGCAGATCCTGTGCGCTGGCAGGGGGCTAACCGCCGCATCCCAGGTCACAGTGGCTGTGTGTGACGTCACGAAGCTGTCGCGGCCCACTCCCCCAACAATCTGGACACCCCTCTGTTGTCCAGACCGTGCCCCGCCAACGGCATTCTAATGTCATTGGCATGCCCTCTCCCGCACCGCAACCACCTCTGCCTGTCAATCAGCATCTCACTGGCTGCACATGCGCAATGCGCCCACCGCGCATGTGCACTGCGCACAGTAATTCAGACTGCGATCGCGGCCGCTGCAGCAATGCTGTCTGAATTACCCCCTTAGCTAAGAAGTTAGCCAATACTGGCCTCTATTGGTGCGATTTTTCTAATGTATATGTAAGGTACACATGAGCAGTTTGAAATCAGATAAGAAACAAGAACCTGTATAACCCTTTGCACACAATAAAGCAGAACAGAGTGAATCTGAAAACACACAAAGCTTGTTATGTTAAGTCACCCTTTGTGGCCACATCTGTATGCTGTTCTGAATGACTGACATTGCTTGCCGTACTTCGGTGTATTGAGGGGTGACAGAAGCACCACCTTTATCAGATCCTATTCAGAGTTAAACACAATCTTAACTTGCAGATTTCTTCAGCTGAAACATAATCTTTTCTTTAGTGCATATACTGTACGTGACTTTTCGAGAGGAGCTTAATATTTTTCAGGCAACTTACACTTGCGACTCCCTATGATAATGGGGTGGTGTTGAAGCGGTATGTAGACACGCTTAAAGGACATTTTGTGGGCATGTTGAGGCTGTGGGTAGGGATGGAGAATAGATGTATTTTAAGGATCATTTGACATGTCAATCACTGTCCATATTGACATTCTGAGTATTGACATCCTGAATGCCGAGATTGTGTATTACACCTATAGGACAGGTTTGCGGTTTTATATATTGTTCAATTGGGGAGAGTGAAACTGTTTTAAATAAAGTGGGAGAGGTTCAATAATACGGTTAATGAGGTGGTTTGTTGCAGTCACCATGTTTTTCCCTGCAGACTCCTAGGGGTACATTTTTGTGGGTTTATAGAAGTGGAGATATTGTCTGTGGCAAGGTGGGACATGTACTTGTATCCAGCGATATAAGACTTGTACGTAATGTCTACATGTATATTTTAATGAAGTCTGTAACACAACATGGGTGCCAGCCTGTCCTCTAAGTGAACTCCTAGCTACCCAGATAAGGGAATAGAGGACAATGATGTATAGTGGGGAGTCAGAGGTTAGTTTATGGCCCTAACCTTATCTAAGAAGCTATAAACTATAGTTAGGAGGAACATCACAGGTCAAGAAACCTACCTCTTAAAACGTAAAAGAAAGCCAGCTGTTGAAAATGAAACCAAAGTAAATCAGGTGTCTCACTGTCCAGGTACACAGCATTGAAATGGTTAAGGAAACGGTGGGGACTGCAGCTGTGAGGGGCTTTATCTGCCCCTCTCACACATACTGTGTTGTTCATTTCTAAGGGAACAGCCAAGAGCTGGGAATGCACCATTTATCTTACATTGTGAAATCCCTCCACACAGAAGGCTTACCTGCTGTTGAGTAAGTTAGGTTTTCTGAAATTATTTTCCCTTTTGTTTTATTTGAAATTGTATCCTTATCGGTGTGTACTTTTAAATATTTCTCATATTCCTTGTAACTCTTTTTTGCAACTAAAGCTCTGAAGATATTCTTGAAATTAAACATCTAATTTGGCCTCATGGTCCATGCTATCATTTCGTGATGTATTAATAATTGTGTGTGTAGGCCGAAGTGAAGATGGCCTTGCGTTTAGTCGCTAAACCTTCTTGCTGGTGGCAGTTTCGGGTTATAAAGTAATCCAGTAGTCACGCACAGCGATTCTCGGATTGGCGTATCTGGAGAATCGGCCGGTGTTCATGACAAAGTGGTTGGCAGCGGTAGACTTGATAATTGTTTTCTTTATTAGAACTTAAGCGAATTTGGGAATAATTTCTTGAGGGGAAAACCCACTTTGACAGAACCAGAACTCAGAGCTTTATAATCATTTTAAAAGTCACACCGTGAAAGTCAATTTCTGTTCCCCTCCCCTTCTTTTGTTTTTCTTTTCTGTCTGTTTATTTGGCAAAAAGTGAGGTCCAAGATGTCTGAGTATAAGCAAATGAGGAAGGATGTCCTTGCGGAGCTGTGCGAGGGCAGAGGGATTGCCAGCACCAACAAGACAAAGGATCAGCTGATCCAAGCACTCCAAGAAGCCAACCAAAGGCAGGATGCGAAAAGGGATCAGACTGAGACAAATGCTGTTGGGGGAAGTCCTCTGCCCCTGGATACTACAACAGATACTGGTACTATTGCTAGGAGCAGGTCAGAGCCCTCTACTAGTTCCAGTGATGATAGTGCCTTGGACCAATATTTGCAAACTGCCCTCAAATTTAGGAGGGATACAGATGATGTGACACCTCTATAGCTGATACAGCAGTACAGAGAGGCTGAGGCTGCAGAGTGTTAAGCCAATCGAGAGGCTGCAGAGCGTCAGTACGAATGTGAGTACCAGCTGGAGCTAGCGAGGCTCAGAGGCCAGAGTGCTGTTAGTGACCCGAGTAGGAAAAAGCCCCAGCATGATCAATTTCCAATGTTGGAGAATGATGGTGACCTGGATACATACCTGTATACCTGGCACTGGGGGCTTATCTGGCACTGGGGGGCTTATCTGGCCCTGGGGGGACATGTATCTGGCACTGGGGGCATATCTGGCACTGGGGGATATCTGGCACTGGGGGGCATGTATACCTGGCACGGGGGGATATCTGGCACTGGGGGGGGGGGCATGTATACCTGGCACTGGGGGCTTATCTGGCACTGGGGGCTTATCTGGCCCTGGGGGGATATCTGGCACTGGGGGGGCATGTATACCTGGCACTGGGGGTATATCTGGCACTGGGGGGTCATGTATACCTGGCACTGGGGGCTTAACTGGCACTGGTGGTTTATCTGGCCCTGGGGGGATATCTGGCACTGGGGGACGTGTATCTGGCACTGGGGGCATATCTGGCACTGGGGGGACATGTATACCTGGCACGGGGGGATCTCTGGCACTGGGGGGCATGTATACCTGGCACGGGGGGATATCTGGCACTGGGGGGGGCATGTATACCTGGCACTGGGGGCTTATCTGGCCCTGGGGGCATATCTGGCACTGGAGGGGCATGTATACCTGGCACTGGGGGCTTATCTGGCCCTGGGGGGATATCTGGCACTGGGGGGACGTGTATCTGGCACTGTGGGGCATATCTGGCTCTGGGGGCATATCTGACACTGTGGGCACTGGTAGATATCTGGCAATGGGGGCATATCTGGCACTGGGGGGATATGTGTACCTGGCACTGGGGGCATATCTGGCACTGGGGGGACATGTGTATCTGGCACTGGAGGCATATCTGGCACTGGGGGGACATGTGTATCTGGCACTGGGGGCATATCTGGCACTGCGGGGACATGTGTATCTGGCACTGGGGGCATATCTGGCACTGTGGGGACATGTGTATCTGGCACTGGGGGCATATCTGACACTGACGGCATATCTGGCACTGGGGGGACATGTGTATCTGGCACTGGGGCATTTCTATATCTGGCACTGGGGGCATATCTGGCACTGTGGGGGCATTTCTGTATCTGGCACTGGGGGCAATGTATATCTGACACAGTGGGGGCATTTGTGTATCTGGCACTGTGGGGCAATGGGTATCTGGCACTGTGGGGCAATGTGTATCTGACACTGTGAGGCAATGTATATCTGGCACTCTGGGGGCATTTGTGTATCTGGCACTGTGGGGCAATGTGTATTTGGCACTGTGAGGCAATGTATATCTGGCACTCTTGGGGCATTTGTGTATCTGGCACTGTGGGACAATGTGTATCTGGCACAGTGAGGCAATGTGTATCTGGCACTGTGGGGCAATGTATATCTGCCACTGTGAGGCAATGTTTATCTGGCACTGTGGGGCAACGTGTGTCTGGCACTATTGGGGTCATATGTGTATCTGCCCCTCCCCCCATATGTGTATCACGCCCCCATTTTCATTGGCCATGCCCCATGTGGCATTTGGTCACACCCATTTTTTGGCACACGCACACAGTACCCGTAAGACATTTTTTCTACTTGCACCACTGTGCAGAGAGCAGCCAGGTAGGGGTGGGACCGCTCAGAGAGTGCCACAGTCATATGCTGCAGGGGGAGGGCCTATCAACTTTTACCTGAGGCTGAGCCTGGAAAGGAACAGGTTACACTCTCCAATAATGTATACAGGGACAGGTGCCACAGAGGTATCACAATTTGTGGTGACTGAGGGACAGCGTGCACTGACCCAAGCTGTTAGGAAAGGGCCCACCCTTTCCATTCCTCTACCTCCCAGAGCAGAGCCCATTAGGCTGGTTACCAGGGGTACTGTGGAGCCTGGTACAGTTAGTCCTGGGTCAGAAACTTCTCATGATCAAGAGGAGATCGCAGGTGTAAAAATAGGAACAGCGGGGCCTGGTCCCCAAGTTATAATGTCTGACCCTATGCCGAACATGTTATGTCCCCAATATGTTCCTGATGGGGGATGTAGAACATGGGGAATGTCAGACACCGTAGATGGTCAGATGTTGCCTTGTGCTGCAGGAGTTAATGGCCATGCATCAGGTCTGGTTGTAAGGAGAGTGGCTGTGTCAGTCTCAGCTTGCCCAGATGAAAGCCCCACCCCTTGCGCTGGCAACCTTGAAAGATGATCACAATTTTAAAAATATGGCGTCTCATGGTACTCTCCCTCCCACTAAAAGTAACAGGGGAGTAGCAGTATACAGTGTTTATTCACAGAGGTTGTGTATGGAGGTGAGCGACCCCAGTCTTGTGGAGATGGGGCAGAGTTACAAAGGCCATAGCTGTGACGCAGCTATAACACAAACAATAACAGCAGAGATAGCAACACAGGGAGCACAGTGTACAAAGGAACGTGTTCCCATCACAAAACACATATTTGCCCTGACGGATTTGACGAAAAAGAAATTGCCCCAAGTGGTTAACTGGACAGAGGACTGTGAGAAGGCCTTTGTAGCTTTAAAACCTGCATTAGCCCACTCACCTGTACTGCAGGCCCTAGATTTTAAAAGGAGGTTTATTGTACAGACTGATGCCTCTAACTACGTTTAGGTGCTGTACTCAGTCAGGTCTTTTTCTTAGGCAAGAAATTTTTTCCCCGAGAAGTGGCCTATGCCACCACTGAAAAAGAATGTTTAGCCATTGTATGGTCTCTCCAAAAACTACAGCCTTATCTGTATGGACGAGACTTCATCATAATCACGGACAGCAATCCACTCGTTTGGTTGAACAGAGTTTTCAGAGATAATGGCAAACTCCTAAGGTGGAGTCTGGTGCTCCAACAATTCAATTCCACTATTCAGCATAGTAAGGGTGCACAGCACGGAAATGCTGATGGACTTTCATGGCAAAATGAGCAGGAAGTCAGTGGCACGCAGGTAAGACTGTAACGTGAGTCACTAGTCCCCTTATGCTTCAATTTACAGGCGGGAATGTGTCAAGGTGGGACATGTACTTGCATCTAGCAATGTAATGTCTATGCAGGGCTGCCACCAGAAATTGTGGGGCCCGGGCCTGACAAAATAGGCAGGGCCCCCCTACTTTTACAAAAAATATTTTAGGCAGGTAGAGCAAGTTATACACATTACGCCGGTAGAGCACATTACACCAGGTAGAGCACGTTATACACATTACGCCAGGTAGAGCACATTATACCAGGTAGAGCACGTTATTCATAATATGCCAGGTAGAGCACGTTATACACATTATGCCGGTATAGCATGTTATACAGATTACGCAAGGTAGAGCATGCTATACACATTACGCCAGGTAGATCACCTAATACACATTAGGCCGGTAGGGCACGTTATAAACATTACACCAGGTAGAGTACATTATACACATTACGCAAGGTACACATTATGCCGGTAGAGCACGTTATACACATTATGCCAGGTAGAGCACATTATACAAATTACGCCAGATAGAGCATGTTTTACACATTACGCCAGGTAGAGCACATTATACACATTACACCGGTAGAGCACAGTATACACATTATGACATGACAGCTACTCAGCCAGTCACAACACACAAACAACAATTAAACACACACATATATGATACATTACATACTTACCCTTTGTAAATCCGTCCTCTCTCCCACTCTGTCTGCGCCTCCTGTACTGAGCTCTTAAGTCCAGCGACTCCTCTTCTCTCTTTTCACTGGCTCGGCGTGACATCATGATGTCACGCTGTGCTGCATCCTAATACAATAACTTTATTAAACAGCAAGCTGCAGCAGTGCAGCTTGCTTTTAGGCGGTGGGTGGAGGGGGCAGAGGGGGGCAGGAGAAGGGGAATGTCAGTCCCACCGGTGGTGGCCACAGCCTCAGACAGTAACACAGGTGGCGGCCGCTGCTGGGATTATCGACGGCGGGCTGTTTGAGCAGGCCGGGCCCTCCACTTTTTGTTAGAGTAACTGGGACCAGGACAACTGTGCACAGGGCACCCCTTGATGGCAGCCCCGTGTCTACGTGTATATTGTAATGAAGTCTGTGACACAACATGGGTGCCAGCCTTTCCTCTAAGTGAACTCCTAGCTACCCAGATATGTGAGTAGAGGACACTGATGTATAGTGGGGAGTCAGAGGTTAGTTTATGGCCCTTACCTTATTTAAGAAGCTATAAACTATAGTTAGGAGGAACATTGCAGGTCAAGAAACCTAACCTCTTGAAACTTAAAAGAAAGCCGACCTCTCGGAGCCACGCCGGAGTGAGGCGGCGATCCCCCCATCCCTCTCTCACCTCTATAGTGCTTCCCCCCTGTCTGGTGGACCCGGCCAGGGAGCTCCGTCTGCTCTGTGCGGCCCGAAGTGAGGACTCGCTGATTGACGGCGGAGCGCCGGAGCTGGCGCCGCCGCGCGCCGGAACCCGCCGCCCTGCTCGGCCTCTGGACCGCCTCGATAGCTGGGGGATCCCCTCTCCACTACCACCAATGATATAGACTGCTCCGAGGGCACAGTAAACAGGCCCTGTATTAGAAGCCGGCGCCGCCATCTTGGTTGAGGGCTACATGCCCTCTCAGCTCACTGTACCTGCTACTACTTCTGGAAAATCTTGCTGGGCATTATTAACTTGAAGACGACAGGGGATTGGATGGGTGCCCCTGCGGTCCCCCATCTACTGGCCTCTGTAACTTTGGCATATCTTCATTCTCCGGCACCCCCACCTGCTGAGGGACACACAGACAGTTTCATCTTTCTATATTCTGCACCATCGATGGGACTGGAGCTCCCTCTTGTGGCGACTCCTTGATTAGACTACTGGGCCATCGGACCTCCAAGCTCACCGCGAATAGGTATGGCTACCCCCAGTGTTGCTAGCCGCTTCATCTAAGAAAGCTTTGTCCTAAATACCTCACTGGATGTGTATTACCCAGGAAAGGGCTGGCAGCTGCTGCACATCTATTCCTATAGTCCTGCCTATCCTCATGTCTCCTGCTTGGCAGCCAGAAGGGGGTCATTACATTGAGCCCTGAGACAGCAGGTGTGATACCTCAACAACCCTGCCGCCATCTGCTGTGCCCTGAGGCTGCGGACTCACTGCTGTGGATGCTTAGTTCCTGCTATCTCACCTCGAGCCCTTTGATATATACATTGCGTTGTTGTGATATTCTGAAGCATCACGCTGTGACACCTCTGACACGTTGTTTCTTGCAAATTTGCTCCGCAACGCCCTGACATGCCTGCTATCTTCATAGCGATGTAACTTTCCAATCTCTCCCCTACGCTGATGTGACCCTCATTAAACTACTCTCTGCGCCCTACATTGTTTCTACTCTACATATCTATCTCTAGCGACCTCATATGGAAAAGTTCCTGGTGTCCACCCCAATGTCCTCGGCTGGCCTTGCTTCAGGCGCACGTGAGGACACATCCCATAGAAATTCTTCTGATTCCGATTGCTCCACCACCCGGTCTCGATCTCAAAGAAAACGTACTAATGCTACGGCTACTAAACAGCCTAAAATGAAACCCACTGACATTGCTGCGGTTCTTGGGCCTCTCCTAGACGAAAAACTGGCGGGCATTAAAGAAGCCATTGATTCCACCTTAACCCAGCTGACTCAACATAACAGCCGTTTAGATGAAGTCGAGCAGAGGGTTTCAACGTTGGAGGATGATCTACAAGCCGCACAGTCTACTATAAAGATCCAGACCACAGAAATTAAAGGCCTCACTGAAAAACTCGACGATTTAGAGAATCGGAGCCGTCGAAACAACCTGAGGGTGGTGGGCATCCCGGAGTCGGTGAAGGGCCATGCGTTGCTGGACCTTCTATCCACCTGGCTGCCTGAAAAGCTAGATATGGGCCTTCAGGGCTCACCATTGGCCATTGAAAGGGCTCATAGGATTGGCCCTGAACGCAGAGACTCTGCTGGACGTCCTAGACCTGTTATTCTGCGGATTCTGAACTACGCGGATAAAGCCAAGCTCTTGGACCACTACCGAAAGTCAGAGAATCTCCTCTACAAGGGAGAAAGGCTGCTTATTTTCCAGGACTTCTCCACTCATGTCGCCAACCAGCGCAGAGAGTTCGCTCCGATATGCAAACGGCTGTTTGAAGACAACGTCAAGTTCTCACTGTTATACCCTGCTCGTCTTCGAGTCTTTGTCAATGGAAAACCATGCTTCTTTGACGATCCGTTGGCAGCAAAGACCCATTTTGCTCACCCTGACACTTGACTGTTCACCCTTACTTAAAGTTTGCCTATCTTTACAATTGCTTTGATTAGTAGGTCACACAGTGTTCGGGATATGATATAGGCATGCTATTTACGCATGCTGGAGGCTCCGCCTCCCATTGTTTCATGTTTGTTAGTTTGATGTTTTTGTCTGTTTGTTTGTCTGTTTGTTCTGCCTGCTGGGATGATGTGTCTCGGTCCTCCATGGGTTGGCCCCTCCTTGCTCACTGGGACGGGGGGGGGGGGCACCGTTTCACCTATACGATTTTGATATTCTATTCTCCATCTGCGGGGGTAGGATAGCATGGCTGACCGTGCTGTTTCTCAACCCTCAACCCCGGTGATAGCCCCACTTTTGGATTTTAATATAGTTTATTGGAATGTGGAGGGTCTCAATAGTCCCATTAAACGCAAGAAGGTAGTCGCCCATCTCTCTCGCTTATCCCCTCAAGTCGTGTTCCTACAAGAAACACACTGGGTGCATAATTCCCCTATGTCATTGAGAGCCCCTTGGATTGGGGAATGTGTATCTGCTCCTTACACCAATAAAACCAGAGGTGTTGCCATTCTCTTTCATAGGAATCTTCAATTCTCAATCCTTAAAAGGTATATTGATCCCGAGGGCAGATTTATCCTCCTAGATGTCTCTATTGATAATGTGGTATATACCTTTTTGAATTTATATGCACCTACTGGATCTAACAATCTCTTTTTTGCAGATATCCTTCAGAGAGTTTTGTCCTGGGGCGGCCAAAACTTAATCCTAGGGGGAGATTTCAACACGGTCGTTGATCCATCCATGGATAGGTCGGGGGTGAGTACCAAAAGACCCGGGCCCTCTTCTACTCTTCTTTCCTCTCTTTGTTCTCAACTTACTCTACTAGACCCTTGGCGTATACATCATCCCCTTCAACGAGATTACTCTTTTTACTCACATCCACACTCTACTCACTCTCGCATCGACTATCTCTTTTTATCTAAACACCTTTTTTTTAAAGTCTCCCACACCTCAATTAAGGATATCATTATCTCTGACCACGCCCCCATAACCTTGTCCCTACATTTGGCCCTGCCCCAGAGTATATCTAAATGTTGGAGATTCCCAGCATATCTCATGCACTCTGAGGATTTCTTATTACATCTTAGACACACCTGGCATAATTATATTACTGATAACCTGGATCAAGAATCTAACACTCCACTTTTTTGGGGGGCCTCTAAGGCGGTCCTTCGAGCCCTATTTTATGTCCTATGTTAATTCTAAGCGTAAGAAATTCAACACAAAATTGCAGGAACTTAGTGCAGCTCTTACACTTGCTTATCGCACCTACAAACAAAGCGATAGCCCTACTCATAGAGAAACGTACCTCATGGCAAAACAAATTTATGATACCTTTCTCACTGAACAGGCCCAGATCAGCTACGACTACGGCAGGAATAGGTTTCATAGGTGGGGGAATAAGTCCGGTAAACTCTTGGCCAACTTGGTTAGGGGGCCCCGGAACAAAACGTGGGTTGATTCGTTGCACAGTTCTGGAGTTCTTTCTGATCCCACTGACATATGCTCGGCTTTTATGCGTTTCTATAAGTCCTTATATACTGCCGACATTGATAACGCGACTGATGGTCAATTATTCCTGGATGAGGCGCAGTTGCCGAGGCCGGTGTTGGAGGAGAGGGACTTGTTGGATGCTCCTATAACTGATGATGAGGTGCGGACCACCATTAAGTCCCTCCCCAATGGAAAGAGCCCTGGCCCTGACGGCTTTAGTGCCGAATTCTATAAGATGCTAGACGCTGATGTCCTCCCTATATTAACACGATTATATAATCATATCCTAACAACAGGAGAGACTCCCCTTCGTTTTAACGAAGCAAAGCTTATCGTGCTTGCGAAACCTGGTAAAGATCCTACCCAGGTAGGGTCATACCGCCCCATCTCACTCCTCAATCAGGACTTTAAATCTTGACTAAAATCATAGCTAATAGGCTGCAAGCCTGCCTACCCCGTCTTATCTCACCTGCGCAGATGGGATTTGTCAAGGGTAGACAATCCACACGGGGAGTACGGGCGGCCCTAACTGCGATATCTTACACCCGCTTTAGTCAGGCCAAAAATAACATCATTATAAATTTGGACGCGGAGAAGGCATTTGATAAAATTGCCTGGCCTCACCTGTCTCGAGTATTCGCCCACCAAGGTTTTGGCGCAGCGTTTTGTAACTTGGCACAGACCTTATATACTAACCCAGTGGCGCAGGTCTTAGTCAACAATGTGATATCTCCCTCCTTCACATTGGAAAGAGGCACTAGGCAAGGATGCCCTTTATCTCCCCTTCTTTTTGATTTAGCACTGGAACCCCTTATACGCCATATCCTGTTACACAAGAACTATAGGGGCATTGCTGTAGGCACACAGGAATTAAAAGTGGTGGCATTCGCGGATGACCTCCTCCTTTTTATGTCAGACCCTCACCACACGATCCCGCAGCTAATTGCCATGATTGATCGTTTTTCCTCTTTCGCAGGGTTTTCCATTAATTATGGTAAGTCGGAGGCGCTGGCCATGTATGGACAGGCGAGACTGGGTTGGGGGAACACCTTTCCCTTTAAATGGGCGAATACACATATTGTTTATCTAGGTGTTGCACTCCCTGCTCATCCCTGCCACCTATATAGGCTTAATATCACTCCGGTCCTACGTAGGATTAGAACCGAACTTGACCTTTGGCAATCCCTCCCTCTTAATTTACTGGGGAGATGCAACCTGTTTAAAATGGCCAGCTTTCCAAAGCTTCTTTATGTTTTACAGATGACCCCTTTATTACTGTCTAAGTCGGATTTATCTTCTCTGAATGCCTCTATCTCCAGATTCATCTGGGCTGGCAAACGCCTGTCACAACTGAGGGCCTGAGCTGACGGGAGGCAGCCTCAGTTGTAGGGGCTGAGATGTACCGGAACCTGGGAGGTTGTATCAGACCCCTGGACATGTAAGTAACATAAATAATAACTGCCCGAAGGCGTGACCACGACAACTTGGATAAAAGTCAATGATGTTTATTATGACAACTCCGCAACACAGCAGCAGTAAAAGAAAACGTAAAAGTCAGCAAAGAATAAATACAGTTCCTGGGTACTACAGGATGGCAGGAGCCACAGGGCACTGGTAGTGTGAGATAGTTCTTATGATCTTCTAGATGGAAAGTCCTTACCAGGCCCGACTGTAGCAATGGAGATAACCCAGGATTGTGCCAGCTGGTGTTCCAGGAAAAGCTGGGTTGCTGAAGATAAAACAGCTGCTGTGGATACTGGCTGGAACCAGACTGTTGTTAGCACGGAGTGGATACTGGCTGGAACCAGTTAAATAATAAATGAACTTGGGAGCGATGAAATATGAACTGAAATGTAGAACTTGAGAGCGGAGAAATAATAATACCGGTGGAGAGTGGTAAAGTGTAGAAAGGACACCGGCCCTTTAAGGGAAGCTGTACTCTGCTGGAAGCTGAGCTGGAAGCAGGTAATGTTGTAGCTGGAAACAGATGAATCCACAATGGATTGGAGAGTCAGGCTACACCGCAGGTGGAATGCTGGTGCGGGTCTCTATGGTGGAAGTCTTGAGACAGGAGCTGGAACCTGGAAGACAATCACAGGAGAGAGACAAACAGGAACTAGGTTTGACAACCAAAGCACTGACGCCTTCCTTGCTCAGGCACAGTGTATTTATACCTGCAGCAAGGAAGGGATTGGCTAGGCAATTATGCAGATTATCAATACTGAGAACAGATTGGTGGAAATGATCAGCTGACAGAATCCAAGATGGCTGCGCCCATGCAGACACTTGGAGGGAAGTTTGGTTTGTAATCCATGTGGTAATGAAAACAGTAATGGCGGCGCCGGCCACCGGAGACAGGAGGCGCCAGGCTAACAGATGCACATCCAACCACGCGGACACAGCGGAGGCCGCGGCTGACGTAATCGCCACTCAGACACTCTGCATGCAGAAGTTCAGGGACGGCGGCGGAGGCCGTGGGAGACGCCATGCCAGGTGTAATATGGCGTTTACTGTGACAGCGTCCCAGAGTGACAGGAGAGGATACAGGAATGTACACATCAGGATAACAGATGGGATCCGGTCCTGGAGCGCTGAGCCAGCCTTAGGAGGCATCTGATGGGTAAGAAATGGCGTCCAGATACCCGGATCGTGACAGCACCCCCCCCTTTAGGAGTGGCCCCAGGACACTTCTTTGGCTTTTGAGGAAACTTGGAATGGAATCTCCGGACCAAGGCAGGAGCATGGACATCAGAAGCATTGGTCCATGAACGTTCCTCAGGACCATAACCCTTCCAGTCAATAAGATATTGTAGTTGACCGTAACGGTGACGTGAGTCCAGGATCTTGGCCACTTCATACTCAACGCCTCGTTGAGTTTGGACTTTCGGAGTTGGAGGAAGTGAGGAATGAAACCGATTCAAGATCAGCGGTTTCAACAGGGAAACATGGAATGTCCTGGGTATTTTTAAGAAGGGAGGCAACTGGAGTCTGTAAGCAACAGGATTGATGACTTGTTCAATCTTGAAAGGACCGATATAGCGAGGTGCAAACTTCATACTGGGAACTCTTAACCTCAAATTCTTCGTGGATAACCATACCCGATCACCCACCTTGAGAGCAGGAACTGCTCGACGCTTCTTATCCGCAAACTTCTTGTACCTGAACGATGCCTTGAGCAGAGCTGATCGTACGCTCTTCCAGATATTGGCAAACTGATGCAAGGTGATATCCACTGCGGGAACAGAAGTTGCTGGAAGCGGTTGGAACTCAGGGACTTTAGGGTGGAATCCAAAGTTAGTGAAGAATGGTGTTGAAGCAGATGAAGAATGATACTGGTTGTTATGACAGAACTCGGCCCAGGGAAGTAATTGAACCCAGTCATCTTGAGAGGAGGACACATAGATGCGGAGGAAGGCCTCCAAGTCCTGATTCACCCTCTCGGTTTGACCATTGGTCTGAGGATGGTAAGCCGTGGAAAACTTTAGCTTGACTTGGAGGACTTGACATAAACTTCGCCAGAATTTGGCTGTGAATTGAACTCCTCGATCAGAGATAATTTCTTCAGGAAGACCGTGGAGTCGGAAGATCTCTTGTATGAATACTTGAGCCAACTTGGAAGCTGACGGAAGACCGGTGAGAGGAATGAAGTGTACCATCTTGGTAAACCGGTCAACTACCACCCAGATGGTATTGAACTTGTTGCACATGGGTAAGTCTGTAATGAAATCCATCGACAAGTGGGTCCATGGTCGACGGGGAACGGATAGTGGAACCAATTGCCCCGCAGGCGACTGGCGGGATACTTTATGTTGGGCACACTTTGGGCAAGATGCAATAAACTCCAAGACGTCCTTTTTCAGAGTTGGCCACCAATAGGACCTAGAGATAAACTCCAGGGTTTTTTGGATACCTGTATGTCCGGCAAAACGGGAAGCATGGGCCCAATGCATGAGCTTCTTCCTTAGCATCGGTTTCACAAAACTTTTCCCTGATGGGGGCGTAGAGTCCATCCCTACCGTGGAGAATGCCAACGGACTTATAATAGGATGCTTGTCTGAAGACTCTGACTCATTTTCTTGCTCCCATGAGCGGGAAAGGGCATCGGCCTTGCGATTCTGAGAGCCCGGACAGAACTGGAGTTTAAAGTCGAACCTGGAAAAGAAAAGTGCCCATCTCGCCTGACGAGGGTTGAGACATTGTGCGCCTTTCAAATACAGAAGGTTCTTGTGGTCTGTAAGGATGGTGATTGAATGAGAAGCTCCCTCCAACAGATATCTCCACTCCTCTAGAGCGAGCTTGATGGCTAGCAACTCCTGGTCGCCAATGGCATAGTTGCGCTCCGCTGGGGAGAACTTCCGTGAGAAGAAACTGCAAGGATGTAAATGGCCATCTTTAGCCCTCTGAGATAACACCGCTCCTACTCCAACGGAGGAGGCATCCACCTCTAGGATGAAAGGAGAGTCGATGTCAGGCTGTTTCAGGACAAGCGCAGAGATGAACCTCTGTTTTGCATGGCTTCTTCAGACCACTTGGACGGGTTAGCACCCTTCTTGGTGAAAGCAGTAATAGGCACCACAATGGTGGAAAAGTCTCGTATAAACTTTCGGTAATAATTGGCGAACCCTAAGAACCTCTGGACCCCTTTGAGGGTTAAGGGTACCGGCCAATTCTGAATTGCTTGTAGTTTCTCAGGATCCATCTCTAGTCCGGAACCGGACACAATGTACCCTAGAAACGGAATGGACTTGACTTCAAAGACGCATTTCTCTAATTTGCAATAGAGATGATTGACACGAAGACGGGACAGAACCTCCTTTACCCAAAAACGATGTTCCTCTAAATTGTTGGCAAAAATGAGGATATCATCTAGATAGACCACGACATGACGGTATAGAATGTCTCTGAAGATCTCATTGACGAAATGCTGGAAGACAGCTGGAGCATTGCTCAATCCGAAGGGCATGACGAGGTACTCATAATGTCCGTCACGGGTGTTAAATGCGGTCTTCCACTCGTCACCCTCACGGATCCGGATGAGATTGTATGCACCTCGCAAGTCCAGCTTTGTAAAGATGGTAGCTCCGCTAACTCTGTCAAAGAGCTCAGTAATCAGGGGTAAAGGATAACGGTTCTTGATGGTAATGTCGTTCAAACCTCTGTAGTCGATGCACGGCCGCAGACCACCATCTTTCTTTTTTACAAAAAAGAAGCCTGCGCCGGCTGGAGAAGAAGAAGGTCGAATGAACCCCTTTGCTAGTTTCTCTTTAATATATTCCTCCATAGAATGCGTCTCAGGCAGAGACAACGGATAAGTTCGGCCTCGAGGTGGAACCTTCCCTGGAACGAGATCAATCGGACAGTCCCATTCTCTATGAGGAGGAAGGATATCAGCAGAAGCTTTACTGAACACATCCGTGAAATCTTGATATGGAGGAGGTGGAACATCAGACGACCTGGGGGAGGAAGAACAGACAGGCAATACTTTAAACAAACATGTCTCAGCACAGGAGGGACCCCATGCCAGGATTTGCGTAGTCGTCCAATCAATTGTAGGATTGTGAAGACGGAGCCATGGAAGGCCCAGGACCACAGGATGTGTGGCTCTTGGAATCACTAAAAAAGAAATAAGTTCGGAATGAAGAACTCCCACTCTCAGACGAACTGGTAGAGTCCTTAAAGAAATAACTGCATCAAAAATTTTGCTGCCATCCACGGCAGTTAAAGAAATGGACGAAGGAAGTCTCTCGGTGGGTAGGGACCACCGTTTAACATAGGCTTCGGTAATAAAGTTCCCAGCTGCCCCGGAATCAAGGAGGGCAATGACGTTCCGATAACGTTGAGCAACTTGAAGCGAGACTGGGAGATTACAATCTTGAGAAGATGGAGAGGAGATCATTACTCCTAGCCGGCCCTCTCCTTGGCGAGCTAGGATTTGGAGTTTCCCGGACGTTTGGGACAGGCATTAATGGTGTGAGACGGAGCTGCACAATAGAAACAGAGAAACTCGGAGAGACGTCTTCGGCGCTCAGCAGGAGTTAAACGGGAACGGCCAAGTTGCATGGGCTCATCTTTAGATGGTGACAGTTGACGAGGAGGAGGAGCAGAAGATTTTGGAGCAGATGATCTTCCACGCTCAGTTGCTCTCTCTCTGAAACGTAAATCAACTTTCGTGCAGAGTGAGATTAGCTCATCTAACTTAGAAGGTAAGTCTCTGGTAGCTAACTCATCTTTAATACGCTCAGATAAGCCATGCCAGAATGCAGCATACAGGGCCTCGTCGTTCCATGCCAGTTCGGACGCCAGGATCTGGAACTGTATCAGATATTGTCCTACAGTACGTGACCCCTGGCGTAAACGGAGAATCTCGGATGAAGCTGAGGTTACCCGGCCTGGCTCGTCGAAGATGCGCCTGAATGTTGACACGAAGGCAGTGTAGGAAGATAGCAGGGTGTCGGACCTCTCCCATAACGGTGATGCCCAATCAAGGGCTGAGCCACTGAGAAGAGAAATAATGTAGGCAATTTTTGTACGGTCACTGGGAAAATTGCCAGGTTGTAGCTCAAACTGAATCTCACACTGGTTGAGAAATCCCCTGCAGAATCTTGGAGATCCGTCAAATTTTGCTGGCGTTGGAAGATGAAGACGTGGAGCAGAAATGGGTAAGGTGGGTGGGGTTATAGCTGGAGTCATTGTGGTTGACGCACCAGACGCGCCTGATCCACGGAGAGTTGTCTGAATCCCATCCAGCCGAGTAGAGAGATCCTGGAGACAGCGGATGATGTGGCCCTGTGCAGCCTCCTGATGTTCTAGTCGGGCTGCCAGTTCTTGCATCGGCCTGGCCGCTTGATCCTGGTCTCCGGCTGGATTCATTTGGTCAGTGCTTACTGTCACAACTGAGGGCCTGAGCTGACGGGAGGCAGCCTCAGTTGTAGGGGCTGAGATGTACCGGAACCTGGGAGGTTGTATCAGACCCCTGGACATGTAAGTAACATAAATAATAACTGCCCGAAGGCGTGACCACGACAACTTGGATAAAAGTCAATGATGTTTATTATGACAACTCCGCAACACAGCAGCAGTAAAAGAAAACGTAAAAGTCAGCAAAGAATAAATACAGTTCCTGGGTACTACAGGATGGCAGGAGCCACAGGGCACTGGTAGTGTGAGATAGTTCTTATGATCTTCTAGATGGAAAGTCCTTACCAGGCCCGACTGTAGCAATGGAGATAACCCAGGATTGTGCCAGCTGGTGTTCCAGGAAAAGCTGGGTTGCTGAAGATAAAACAGCTGCTGTGGATACTGGCTGGAACCAGACTGTTGTTAGCACGGAGTGGATACTGGCTGGAACCAGTTAAATAATAAATGAACTTGGGAGCGATGAAATATGAACTGAAATGTAGAACTTGAGAGCGGAGTAATAATAATACCGGTGGAGAGTGGTAAAGTGTAGAAAGGACACCGGCCCTTTAAGGGAAGCTGTACTCTGCTGGAAGCTGAGCTGGAAGCAGGTAATGTTGTAGCTGGAAACAGATGAATCCACAATGGATTGGAGAGTCAGGCTACACCGCAGGTGGAATGCTGGTGCGGGTCTCTATGGTGGAAGTCTTGAGACAGGAGCTGGAACCTGGAAGACAATCACAGGAGAGAGACAAACAGGAACTAGGTTTGACAACCAAAGCACTGACGCCTTCCTTGCTCAGGCACAGTGTATTTATACCTGCAGCAAGGAAGGGATTGGCTAGGCAATTATGCAGATTATCAATACTGAGAACAGATTGGTGGAAATGATCAGCTGACAGAATCCAAGATGGCTGCGCCCATGCAGACACTTGGAGGGAAGTTTGGTTTGTAATCCATGTGGTAATGAAAACAGTAATGGCGGCGCCGGCCACCGGAGACAGGAGGCGCCAGGCTAACAGATGCACATCCAACCACGCGGACACAGCGGAGGCCGCGGCTGACGTAATCGCCACTCAGACACTCTGCATGCAGAAGTTCAGGGACGGCGGCGGAGGCCGCGGGAGACGCCATGCCAGGTGTAATATGGCGTTTACTGTGACAGCGTCCCAGAGTGACAGGAGAGGATACAGGAATGTACACATCAGGATAACAGATGGGATCCGGTCCTGGAGCGCTGAGCCAGCCTTAGGAGGCATCTGATGGGTAAGAAATGGCGTCCAGATACCCGGATCGTGACAACGCCCAAGGATTAGCATGAAAAAATTATCCCAGACGGTACCTAGAGGTGGAATTAACCTACCTGATATTAAACAGTACAATCTTGCGTGCCTCCTCCGCATTGCTATGGATTGGCTTGGAGACAATAATTATTACACGGATTCCAGTCTAGATTCTCAGCTTTGCGCTCCCTTGTCCCTCAGTTATCTTCTCCATGCCAGACCCTCCAAATTGGCCTTATATGTTACCACTAATTTGTTGCTACTTCCCATAATACAGACGTGGAAAATGGCGAGGAAATCTCTCAAACTTCAATATCTCTATTCACTTTCACTGCCCTTTATCGGTAACCAGGAGTTTCAGAAGGGAGGGGCTCTACAGCCCTTCACTGCCTGGCATTCTCTTGGTATCCGCAACCTGCGCAGCTTGCTTAACTCCTCTCGCATCCCGTTGTCTTTTGCGGAGGCAAGGGAGAAATACGGTTTGCCTCCTCACCACGAGTTTGCCTATTTCCAAGCAATGCACTATCTTAAAACTGTATTATCGAAATTGACAGGTGTCGACTTTCTTAACTCTCTAGACACACTTCTCCAATCAGCCTGCTACTCTATCTCAACCATTTATACACGTATTCGTCTTGAACTTATCCCAGACACAGACCTTCCAGAGCTGTCCCAATGGTCCTCCCACATCTCAACGGTCACCCCTGACTCCCTCTTAAGTCACTTTCAACTGACCCTAAAGCTTATTCCTGCAAGCTCCTACCAAGAAATGGCCTATAAAATGCTCCATAGGGCATATATCTCACCTAAACGCCGATTTTTAATGGGCATTTCAGAAGACACTAAATGCAGTAAATGCTTAATGGATGAGGCCGATCTCTTCCATTGCTTCTGGGACTGCGCTTTGGTGTCATGGTTTTGGCATAAGGTACATCATTATGGAACTACGTCCTTAGGCATATCCTTTAGTTGCACTATTTCCTGGTCATTGTTTGTATGTTTGACTGACCAGCCAGACATCCCTAGGTCTAACAAAAAACTGCTTATGATATTATCAGCGGCTGGCAGGAAAGCAATCTTACAACAGTGGATCCACAACATACCTCCCAATCTCTCGATGGTGACCTCTAGACTATTTTTTTTATTCACCATGGACTGGCTGGAGGCCTCTATCCATAAGGAAAGGCTCACCCCTGCCTTGTTCCAGTGTTGGGACACCTACATTTTGACACTTCCCCTACATACTAAACAAGCCATTGAAAAATGCTTTCAATCTACCTCATGGTATCTCCTCCACACTATAGACCACCCTAACCCCTTGAACATTTGATTACTTACCCTCTTCCTTTTCTCTGGATCCCTCCTCCACTCCTTTCTATATTCTGTTGTCTACCGGGTTGATTGGAAATATGGACCCCCGATTTGGGAGATTGTTCTGTGGATGGATCGACGGCTCGTGTCCCACGGCAGGCATTACATGTTATTTTCTTTTCTTATGCTTTAGGTATTATGTTTATGTTTAGGGATTTCTAAGGTAATATGCCTTTGCTGGTGGAGAACCAATATTTGATCTATCCCTTTTTATCTTTAGTTTTCTCCGCTTTGGTAATTAAAACATATTATAAATTCCCTGATTTCACTAGTTATATACACGTTCCCTTTCTTGGAAGGGTATAAAGGTTTTATGTGAGGAAAAGTTTGAAAATATGTTTTGATCTCTACCTGATATGATATGAGACTGAATAATCTGTGACTTCCTGTCTCTTGTCAGGATGACTCTATATATTGCATATTATGTTATACAATGCTAACTGTATATTCTATGTCTCGAAATGTTGCATCTCTACTTTGTACGGTGTGAGATTATAATAAAAATAGTTTGAAAAAAAAAAAGAAAGCCAGCTGTTGAAAGTGAAACCAAAGTACTGTAAATCTGGTTTCTCACTGCCCAGGTACACAGCATTGAGAGGGTTATGGAAACAGTAGGGGCTGCAGCTGTGAGGGGGCTATATCTGCCCCTCTCACACATACTGTGTTGTTCATTTCTGAGGGAACAGCCAAGAGCTGGAAATGCACCATATATCTTACATTGTGAAATCCCTCCACACAGAAGGCTTGCCTGCTGTTGAGTAAATTAGGTTTTCTGAAATTATTTTCCCTTTTGTTTTATTTGCAATTGTATGTGTGCAGTGTGTACTTTTAAATATTTCTCATATTTTTTGTAACTCTTTTTTTGCAACTAAAGCTCTGAAGATATTCTTGAAATTAAACATCTAATTTTTAGTTCTGGTCTGTGTTCTTATGCCCAAAGGCCTCATGGTCCATGCTATCATTTTGTGACATATTAATAATTGTGTGTGTAGGCCGAAGCGAAGACGGCCTTGCGTTTAGTCGCTAAACCTTCTTGCTGGTGGCAGTTTTGGGTTATAAAGTAATCCAGTAGTCATGCACAGCGATTCTCGGATTGGCGTATCTGGAGAATCGGACGGTGGTCGTGACATTGTCCATAGCAAATCAATCAGATTCTAGCTATTATCTTCTGGAAGGTGCTAGATAAATGATAAGTAGAATCTGATTGGTTGCTATGGGAAACATCTCCACTTCTATAAATCTGCACTTTAGTAAATATACCCCCACAAAGACATCCTGATGGATGTATGACAGAACTCGGTAATAAGTGATTGCTCAGACATGCATGGGGCTATAATCAGAATTTTTTCACATGTAAAAAAACCCAAAAAAACAAATAAACAAAAAACCCTGTTCTGTCTTGCTTTGCAGGAAGGTCCCAGGATCAGTGTGAAGTGAAACTTCTGACTAAAGACTCTACAGTGTCTGTACCATTTGGAGGGCACTTCACGGTAAACTGCTCTTACACCTGTGACAAGCCTGTGCTGAAAACCAGATTATTAAAGAGCAATGAAACAAATGGGCCAAACTGGGTGTCCTATCGAGTCCTAGTGGATGACTGGGAGAAATCGGGAGCAGCCTGCATTCATACAGACTATGATGGAGAAATAAAGATATCCAATATCACAATCATGGCTTATGGTACGTACTTCACAACGTGTATATTTCTGAAGCAGCCCTTGTGGGTGTTTTAATTTAAAAAGCCAATGAAGCTGAATGGCTCCTGTGACACACCCAGCTGGGTTATACATGGTTTTCATGTCACAAGCTGTTATCTGGATAAAACTCCATCTCTTCATATGTCAAAAAACAAACCAGGTCGTCATAGTAAAGTTGTATAATAATTTCATTATAGAGTGTGTGACCTCACTTGCTGTATCTTTTGTTCCAGCTCTGCCCAGTAATGTGACAATAGACCTGCAGAGGGAGCTAGAGGAGGGCACAGCGCACAGTATCACCTGCACTGCTTATGATGTGGCTCCTGTCAGCTTTCTTACTATATCGGTGACCAGAGGAGGGGATGAGATCTACAGTAAGGCCATCGATGGAGATCTCACAAAGGGTCCCACGACTGTCACAGAGATATATAACTTCACCGCTAGTCGTAGTGACAATCAGAAAGACTTCACCTGTCAGGCTACCTTACAACTCGGGACAGTCCCCAACACCACAGTGCAGTCACCCAGCATCAATGTGAGGATCATCAAAGGTGAGCTGGATCATGATTCATTGTTATTGTTATTATCTAGTATTATCATCTTCTAGGTCTGGAGTCAATAGAAGATAAGTGACAATTATGTCTGTCAGTAAAAACAAAACATACAGAAATCTGTAAATATATGTGTGACAAGAATCACAAAGATCTAAAATCCTAAATAAGTTCAATTTCAACCACAGGCTGTTACACAAGCAGGTGCAGGATTCATGGGTCACGTACAGCAAATCAGGATTCTCAGAATCTTCAAAATGCACAATCACAAGCTCCAGTGGACCCTAAGGTCCAGGACCCCTAACAGTAGCCCCCATCTGGGCAGCTTGTCCACCATCAGGAGCATTGCTTCTTGTGTCTGAAACCTGTTTAGCACAAACTGACAGATGCCTGCAATCAACTGATTTTCAACCCTGGCCAACAGCAACACATGGCCTGGATTCTCTTCAGCCACAAACTTGCAGTTTTACACCCCTGTCAGATGTGTGCTGTCTTTGTCACACCAATCTGTATATATATATATATATATATATATATATATATATATACTGCTCAAAAAAATAAAGGGAACACTAAAATAACACATTCTAGATCTGAATGAATGACATATTCTTGTTAAATACTTTGTTCTTTACATAGTTGAATGTGCTGACAACAAAATCACACAAAAATTATCAATGGAAATCAAATTTATTAACCCATTGAGGTCTGGATTTGGAGTCACACTCAAAATTAAAGTGGAAAAACACACTACAGGCTGATCCAACTTTGATGTAATGTCCTTAAAACAAGTCAAAATGGGGCTCAGAAGTGTGTGTGGCCTCCACGTGCCTGTATGACCTCCCTACAATGCCTGGGCATGCTCCTGATGAGGTGGCGGATGGTCTCCTGAGGAATCTCCTCCCAGACCTGGACCAAAGCATCCGCCAACTCCTGGACAGTCTGTGGTGCAACGTGGCGTTGGTGGATGGAGAAAGATATGATGTCCCAGATGTGCTCAATTGGATTCAGGTCTGGGGAATGGGCGGGCCAGTCTATAGCATCAATGCCTTCGTCTTGCAGGAACTGCTGACACACTCCAGCCACATGAGGTCTAGCATTGTCTTGCATTAGGAGGAACCCAGGGCCAACCGCACCAGCATATGGTCTCACAAGGGGTCTGAGGATCTCCTCTCGGTACCTAATGGCAGTCAGGCTACCTCTGGCGAGCACATGGAGGGCTGTGCGGCCCCCAAAGAAATGCCACCCCACACCA
Organism: Pseudophryne corroboree; assembly: GCF_028390025.1. Lineage (NCBI taxonomy): Eukaryota > Metazoa > Chordata > Amphibia > Anura > Myobatrachidae > Pseudophryne > Pseudophryne corroboree. The sequence goes on along the minus strand of NC_086449.1, from coordinate 89,738,522 downwards.
TTATCGACCCACTGCCAAACCTGTCATGCTGGAGTATGTTGAAGGCAGCAGAACGTTCTCCTTGGCGTCTCCAGACTCTGTCACGTCTGTCACATGCGCTCAGTGAGAACCTGCTTTCATCTGTGAAGAGCACAGGGCGCCAGTGGCGAATTTGCCAATCTTGGTGTTCTCTGGTAAATGCCAAACGTCCTGCACGGTGTTGGGCTGTAAGCACAAGTCCCACCTGTGGACGTCGGGCCCTCATACCATCCTCATGGAGTCTGTTTCTGATCGTTTGAGTAGACACATGCACATTTGTGGCTTGCTGGAGGTCATTTTGCAGGGCTCTGGCAGTGCTCCTCCTGTTCCTCCTGATGTACTAGCCTGTCTCCTGGTAGCGCCTCCAGGCTCTGTACACTACGCTGACAGACACAGCAAACCTTCTTGCCACAGCTCGCATTAATGTGCCATCCTGGATGAGCTGCACTACCTGAGCCACTTGTGTGGGTTGTAGACTCCGTCTCATGCTACCACTAGAGTGAAAGCACTGCCAGCTTTCAAAAGTGACCAAATCATCAGCCAGAAAGCATAGGAGCTGAGAAGTGGTCTGTGGTCACCACCTGCAGAACAACTCCTTTATTGGGGGTGTCTTGCTAATTGCCTATAATTTCCACCTGTTGTCTATTCCATTTGCACAACAGCATGTGAAATTGATTGTCAATCAGTGTTGCTTCCTAAGTGGACAATTTGATGTCACAGAAGTGTGATTGACTTGGAGTTACATTGTGTTGTTTAAGTGTTCCCTTTATTTTTTTGAGCAGTGTATATATATATATATATATATATATATATATATATATATAAAAATGCTCTCTTTATTAGGTTTATCAAGACAGAGAAAATTATAAGCATATGGGAATATATGGTACGGATAATCACAATAGCATGGTAGCAGGTACATAATACAACAGTATAAATTTACAGTGCAAAATCATTTAAAGTTTCATATATCTGGAGTCTATTGTGATGAAAAAGATACAACTACAGTATATCAAAGTAGTTGTATCTTTTTCATGCGTCGGACCATTTTTGCTGGATTTAGACTTGGCTCTTATTCATCGTCCAGCTTTGGATTTGGATTTGCCAAATCACCGTGACTGGCTTTGGATTTGGATATTTGTTTTCAAAAATTTACAAAAAAAGCTAAAATCACATAATTTGGGCATCTTTTTTTGTTCCTATAGTATTATTAACCTCAATAACATTAATTTCCAGTTATTTCCAGTCAATTTTGACCACCTCACAGCTCATAATATTGTTTTCAAAAATATTGGCCAAAGGTTGCAGTGAGCTGGCTGGCTACTAAGTGGCAGAGCAGCGGCACAAATACACAGCAGTTTACAGCACATCTATGAAAGATTAGCACACACTGCATGGATCTCAGCGCTTATAGATGCACGTGATCAAAGTGCACTTGAGTAAAGCGCACCAACCAGTACAAAATCAATACATACATATATATATATATATATATATATATATACTCTATTTTTAAACTTGCAGCTCGGTTTGAACTGCACAGATCACAGGGCTTATAGTAACATAGAATGAGATGGCAGATAAGAACCACTTGACCCATCTAGTCTGTCCCTATTTTTTACCATAGTCTTACCTCAAACCTTATTGATCCTTATTTCTTTGTAAGGATATCCTTAATGTCTATCCCATGTATGCTTAAATTGCTCTACTGTCTTAGCCTCTACCACCTCTGATGGAAGGCTATTCTACTTGTCCACTACTCTTTCTGTGAAGTAATTTTTCCTCAAATTTCCCCTGAACCTTCATCCATCCAGTCTCGGTGCATGTCCTTGTGAGCTAATATTTCTCTTCATTTGAAGAATGTTTCCCTCCTGGTCTTTGTTAAAATCCTTGATATATTTGAAAGCTTCTATAATGTTCCCTCTTTCCCTTCTCTGCTCCAAACTACACATATTAAGATTTTTTTGTCTTTCTGGGTATGTTTTGTGACGTACGCCATGCACTATTTGAATTGCCCTTCTTTGTACACTCTCTAATGTATTAATTTCATTCTTCTAGATGAGGCCGTACCAATGACCTACTGTATACAGTGACATTATTACTTCTTTCATTCTGCTGTGGATTCCTCTCCCTATGCCACTAAGCATCTGACTAGCCTTCCTCATTACTTTGTTACATTGCTTATCTGCCTTTAAGTCACCTGAAATAGTAACCCTATCCGTTTGATAGATAGACAGTGTCTAGTTAGACAGTCAATAGATAGACACCACATATTGGCCCTCATTCCGAGTTGATCGGTCGCAAGGCGAATTTAGCAGAGTTACACACGCTAAGCCGCCGCCTACTGGGAGTGAATCTTAGCTTCTTAAAATTGCGACCGATGTATTCGCAATATTGCGATTACTAACTACTTAGCAGTTTCAGAGTAGCTCCAGACTTACTCTGCCTGTGCGATCATTTCAGTGCTTGTCGTTCCTGGTTGACGTCACAAACACACCCAGCGTTCGCCCAGGCACTCCCACCGTTTCCCCGGCCACTCCTGCGTTTTTTCCGGAAACGGTAGCGTTTTCAGCCACACGCCCCTGAAACGCCGTGTTTCCGCCCAGTAACACCCATTGCCTGTCAATCACATTACGATCGCCGGAGCGAAGAAAAAGCCGTGAGTAAAAATACTTTCTTCATAGTAAAGTTACTTGGCGCAGTCGCAGTGCGAACTTTGCGCATGCGTACTAAGCGGATTTTCACTGCGATGCGATGAAAAAGAACGAGCGAACAACTCGGAATGAGGGCCATTAGACAGACATTAGGTCGACAGGGTCAAAAAGTCGACATGATCAAAAGGTCGACAGGGTCAAAAGGTCGACATGAAAATGGTTGACATAAAAAAGATAGACAAATGTTTTTTTTTAAATGTAACATGTTTTTGGATTATTTCATACTTTCTCTATCCATGTCGGCATAGAGTTGGTTATAAACCTTGTGGCGAGCGCAGCGAGCCACCGTGCCCGAAGCGTGGTGAGCAAAGCGAGCCCCGCGAGGGTATGCCTTTCTATAATTGGGGGTCCCAGATGACAAAACTATCCACACAAACCACAAAAATGCAAAAAACATGGTGTCTACCTTTTTCATGTCGACCTTTTGACCCTGTCGACCTTTTGACATGTCGACCTTTTGACTTGTCGACCTTTTCCATGTCGTCCTTTTGACCCTGTCGACCGTTTGACCCTGTCGACCTAATGTCCATCTAACATATGGTGTCTATCTAGTACAGCATAGGACGCCAGGCCTATTAGGACGCTGCAGTGGCTAGTATATGAAGTGGCTAGTTATTAAGTGGCAGCTAATATCAATAGCAGTGTTATACCTGTGTTTCACTGGTTGCATCTTCAGCTGATACTTGGAATTGACTCCTGTCTCTCCTTTTCACCAACAGGTAACTAATGCAGAGGGCTGACCACTGTTTCTAGCTAAAGCATATATGGTAACTAATGCAGAGGGCTGACCACTGTTTCTAGCTAAAGCATATATGGTAACTAATGCAGAGGGCTGACCACTGTTTCTAGCTAAAGCATATATGGTAACTAATGCAGAGGGCTGACCACTGTTTCTAGCTAAAGCATATATGGTAACTAATGCAGAGGGCTGACCACTGTTTCTAGCTAAAGCATATAAGGTAACTAATGCAGAGGGCTGACCACTGTTTCTAGCTAAAGCATATATGGTAACTAATGCAGAGGGCTGACCACTGTTTCTAGCTAAAGGATATATTTGGTAAATTGTTAAGTGGATTAATATCTGTAGTCAGCAAAAACTGTGATGGACTGGGTTTAGTGATCTCACATTTGGTAGTTGATTTACACCTTTTGGAGGAGGGTTGCTGTGTGGGGGAGGGGGTTGTAATCACAAGGTGCTTGTGTTTGGAGACTTACTTAACCAGTACAGCATAGGACGCCAGGCCTATTAGGACGCTGCAGTGGCTAGTGTATGAAGTGGCTAGTTATTAAGTGGCAGCTAATATCAATAGCAGTGTTATACCTGTGTTAACCCGAAGGAAAACAGAAGGCAAACAAACTAATATGATAACAAACGACTGCATTACAACCTAAATACTCTGGAACTTTATGTGGCCTCTCCTCACCTCAAACATGAGAACACCAAGACCAGGCTTACCACCTCTCTGGCTGAGAACATCAAGTCTGCCCCTGGGCCTAACCATCAAGATGAACAGGGAACTGTGGGGGAAGAGGACCAGGATCAGCAGGGACATCACCATTGCGTCTGAGTATGCCCCCCACATTCTCCTTCCCACCCGTACTAAGATCTGATCAAAATGTTATCCCACTCCTACTTCTGCCACTAGTTACCTGCTATTGTGTTTTTGTTTTGTTTTTTTGTTTTTCTTTCCTCTTCATTGCTCGCTTCCACCCCACCATGTGTTTTCCTGTAATGTTTACCTCCACTGATTGCACACCTTTCCATTGTGCCCTACATGCAGGGTACATCATACAACTACATAAGCATCAGTTTTCCAATATATGAACTTGGCCTTGTATGGCTCACCTCCCACAGTGTAACCTTCAAAGTGCGCCCAACATGGCTGCCCCATATGGTACACTTGTGGATGGGATGAAAAATACATGGACCTTGTGGTTTTGTTGGAACCCTACTCTAAACTGTAGGACTCTGAAATCACCCCCATTTTGTGTCATCTCTTCTAGGGGTAGACTATTCCACCCTGGGTAATCCTACGCGGAGCGCCCAAGATGGCTGCTGCACTTGGTACCTATGAGGGTGGAATACACAACCCTTGGAAGTCATTACCCAAAATACCTGCACCAATCCTGCGTTATGCTTTCTGTGGGCTTAAGGTTTTTCTTTTATGTCTGTGTTGCTTGTCTATTGTTGTATTACTCAAATCCTCTGTATCATGTGTACTGTTTTTGATGTCTGTAAAGCGCCTTGAGTCCTGTTGGAGAAAGAGCGCTATATAAATAAAATTATTATTATTATTATTATTGACTGTCTAACTAGACACTATCTATCTTTCATACCGGAACCAATAGTGACACCTAGATCCTTTTCCTCCTCAGTAGTTTCCAGTATGGTGCCATTAATACTATATTTAGCTTTTAGATTTCTGAGAACCAAGGGCCTAATTCTGAGTTGATCGCAGCAGCAAATTTGTTAGCAGTTGGGCAAAACCATATGTACTGCAGGGCGGCAGATATAACATGTGCAGAGGGAGTTAGATTTGGGTGGGGTGTATTCAAACTGAAATCTAAATTGCAGTGTAAAAATAAAGCAACCGGTATTTACCCTGCACAGAAACAAAATAACCCACCCAAATCTAACTCTCTCTGCAAATGTTATATCTGCCCCCCCCTGCAGTGCACATGGTTTTGCCCAATTGCTAACAAACTTGCTGCTGCGATCAACTCAGAATTACCCCACAAGTCCGTGATTTAGCATTTTTTGGCATTAAACCTTAATTTCTATGCTGTTGACCATTTCTCTAGTCTATCTAGATACTCAATCATTTGTTTTACCACTCCTGGTATGTCTACCCTGTTGCATTCCTTTGTGTCTTCTGCAAAAAGGCATACTTTCCCTTTAATGCTATTTGCAATGTCACCAATAAAGATATTAGAAAGCACTGGTCGAAGTACAGATCCCTGGGGTACTCCACTGGTAACATTTCCCTCCTGTGAATGCACTCCATTTACTATAACTCTGTTTTCTATCCTGCTACCAAGATCTTATCCATTCAACCATTTTAGTATCCAATCCCAAGCTTTTGAGTTTATTTAGCAGTCTGGGATGTGGGGCATTGTCAAAAGCATTACTAAAGTCTAGATAAGGTATATCTACGGCTCTGCCTTTAGCTATTACTTTAGTCACACAGTTAAATGCTGTTTGGGACCCTGTAAATTGCTGGATTTGAGATAATCTCCAACTCTTTATTTTAAGAGTGTTTGCATCAGTTTTCCTACTACTGATGTAAGGCTCACTGGTTGGTAGTTGCTTGCCTCTTCCTTGTTTCCACTTTTGTGCAGTGGGACTACGGTCGCTCTTTTCCAGTCCTCTGGAATTACTCCTGTAGCTAGTATCGGTTGAGTAATTCTGTTAATGGTGCTACCAGCACCCCTTTAAGCTTTTTTAGTATCCTTGAATGTATCTCATCTGGCCCCATTGATTTATCCACTTTCAGTTTGAGAGTTCTGTTAGGACCTTCTCCTCTGTTAATGTACTTGTTTCATTTTTCTGAATATTCCAACCAGTACAAACAATAGATATATATTTTATTTTTTATTTTTCTATTTTTAAAACTTGCAGCTTGGACCAAACTGCATGGATCACATGGCTTATAGATGCATGTGAACAAAGCTCATTAGGTTAAAGCACAGCAAACAGTACAATTTACAGCAGAGTACAGCACAGCATACAGCAGCATGCCCCTATATACACAGTCACTATACTGCACAGCCATAATTAGTCTCAAGTATCTGAATAGACACAGCAGAGTATAATGCAGTGTGCCCTTATATACAGTCACTATTCTGCACAACCACAATTAGTCTGGAGTCTCTGGATGGACACAGCAGCGTATAGTGCAGTGTGCCCCTATAAACACTAATTATACTGCACTGCCACAATTAGTCTGGAATCTCTGGATGGACAGAGCACAGCCTAATCAACAAAGTACAGCACAGTATGCCCCTATATACTGTACAGTCACTATACTTCACAGCCACAATTAGTCTGGAATCTCTGGATGGACACAGCAGCGTATAGTGCAGTGTGCCCCTATAAACACTAATTATACTGCACAGCCACAATTAGTCTGGAATCTCTGGATGGACAGAGCACAGCCTAATCAACAAAGTACAGCACAGTATGCCCCTATATACTGTACAGTCACTATACTTCACAGCCACAATTAGTCTGGAATCTCTGGATGGACACAGCAGCGTATAGTGCAGTGTGCCCCTATAAACACAAATTATACTGCACAGCCACAATTAGTCTGGAGTCTCTGGATGGACACAGCAAAGTATAGTGCAGTGTGCCCCTATAAACACTAATTATACTGCACAGCCACAATTAGTCTGGAGTCTCTGGATGGACAAAGCAGCGTATAGTGCAGTGTGGCCATATAAACACTAATTATACTGCACAGCCACAATTAGTCTGGAGTCTCTGGATGGACAAAGCAGCGTATAGTGCAGTGTGGCCATATAAACACTAATTATACTGCACAGCCACAATTAGTCTGGAGTCTCTGGATGGACACAGCAAAGTATAGTGCAGTGTGCCCCTATAAACACTAATTATAGTCTGGAGTCTCTGGATGGACAGAGCACAGCCTAAACAGCAGAGTACAGTGCAGCGTGCCCTTATATACAGTCACTGTACTGCACAGACCACAATTAGTCTGGAATCTCTGGGTGGGCACAGCACAGCTATTTATAGCAGAGTATAGCACAGCATTCATCAGCGTGCATTGAGTGGAATGGCGCCTAGTCCCTTATATGTAATCCAAGTCCCACGAGAATCCGACGCCAGGAAGATGATGCTCGGCCTCAACGTGGGATCCGAGTCTGGCAGGAACGCTCGGGTGGACTCAGATCCCCAGTGTTCAAAGCAATCCAAACTGCTCATCTCTATATGAAAGTACAAAAAGGTCCATGTAGAAAGATTGTATAATATCTGATACATTTAGCACATGTAAAAAAAAGAAAAATTAAACAATACAAGAACATCAAAGACCATACAAACATAATGAGGGGAAGACATATGAGGAATAGACATTAGGGTGGGGGTTGGAGCGGTCCTGTTCATCATTTGAAACATAGAGGTTCTTATTGTGTATAATGTCACTATTGGTAGAGGATGTGATACAAGGCATTAGATAGTCATACGGTATCCGTTTGGGTGGTCGACCATGTTATGGTCGACAGTCATTAGGTCAACCACTATTGGTCGACATTGACATTGTCAACATGGACACATGGTCGCCACATGAAAATGGTCGCCACGTGAAAGGTCGACACATGAAAAGGTCGACATGAGTTTAAAAAAAAAAATCCTTTTGGGGAACTTTTCCATACTTTACGATCCACGTGGATTACGATTGGGAACGGTAATCTATGCCGAGCCCAGCGGTAGCAGAGCAAGGCACCTTGCCCGATGCGAGGTAATTGGGGTTCCCTGTCACTTTATGCAAAAAATTACACCAAAAAACAAACAAAAAAAAACTAATGTCGACCTTTTCATGTGTCGACCTTTCATGTGTCAACCATTTTCATGTGTCGACCTTTTGTCCATGTCGGCCATGCCAATGTCGACCAATAGTAGTCGACCTAATGACTGTCGACCATAACATGGTCGACCATTCATACCGTAACCAGTCATACATGTACTAGAGGAGTATACTCACATTTGTGAATAGCGTAATGTATTCTAGCCACAGTAGCAACCACAGTAAGTAGTGGTACCACTCTTGCTCTGTCCCCTGTTAAGACCCATTTTTTATTTATTTTATACATAGACAGGACAGTGGCTCTGGAATCAAATGTAAATCAAGGATTTTATTAAGAAACCCTGAAACTTTGGGGCATATTTACTAAGCTCCTGATTTTGACTGAGTTGGTGTTTTTTCATCAAAGTGTCATCTCGGGAATTTACTAAACTCAAATCTCAGCTGTGATGAGGGCATTCATATTTTTTTTTGAAGGCAAAGAAAAAAAATACGAATGAATACACCATCGGTCAAACACACCTGTTATTTTATACAACTCAGTAATTTACTAAAAATTTGAATTCACAATCACTGCCAGCAATAGCCAAACACTGCCGTGAACAAATACAAATCGTAAAAAAAAGCAGTTTTCAAATAGACCTGTTTTTTTTTTACCGTGAGATCCGTGCATGTTTATCAGTGGGAAGGGGTATAAAAGAGTTAAAAATCCTGAAAAAAATTACGTGGGGTCCACCCCTCCTAAGCATAACCAGCCTCGGGCTCTTTGAGCCGGTCCTGGTTGTAAAAATACGAGGAAAAAATTGTCAGCAGTTCCCCCATATTTTAACAACCAGCACCGGGCTCTGTGCCTGGTCCTGGTGCAAAAAATATGGGGGACAAAAGACGTAGGGGTCCCCCATATTTTTAACACCAGCACCGGGCTCCACTAGTCAGAGAGATAATGCCACAGCCGGGGGACACTTTTATATTGGTCCCTGCGGCCTGGCATTAAATCACCAACTAGTCACCCCTGGCCGGGGTACCCTGGAGGAGTGGGGACCCCTTAAATCAAGGGGTACCCCCCTCCAGCCACCCAAGGACCAGGGGTGAAGCCCGAGGCTGTCCCCCCCATCCAAGGGCGGTGGATGGGAGGCTGATAGCCTTTTGTGTAAAAAAAGAATATTTTTTTTGTAGCAGAACTACAGGTCTCAGCAAGACTCCCCCGCAAGCTGGTACTTGGAGAACCACAAGTACCAGCATGCGCGCGCGGGGGGGGCAAAAAAAAACAAAAACAAAACACGCACACTGTGATAGTAAAATTTTATTAAACATACATGCACACTTACATACATACATACTTACCTATGTTGACATGAAGCAGTCGGTCCTCTCCTCCAGTAGAATTCAGGGGTACCTTTAAATAAAATTATACTTACAAAGAATCTGGGGTAGATCTGTCCTCTTCTTAACAGTTATAATCCAGGGACTTGGTAAAATAAAGAAACGGAATACCCGATCCACGCAATGAAAAGGGATCCATGTTTACACATGGATCCCCTTTCCCTGACTGGTGGGAGCCCCCGTGACTGCTGTCAAAGAGGGTCCCTTCAGCCAATCAGGGAGCGCCACGGCATGGCACACTCCTGATTGGCTGTGTGCGCCTGAACTGTCAGTCAGGTGGCGCACTGTAGATACAATGTAGAGCAGAGGCGCTCCATTATATCCAATGGTGGGAACTTTGTGGTCTGCAGTAGACCGCGAGGTTAAGTGGTGCCAACCACAAGAGTGACCCCACTTAACCTTGCAGTCTTGTCCAGTAGGTCCCACTGGAAGACCCTGGCATGGAATCAGCCATATTGTAGCACCTCGTAAGCTGCTACCATTTTCCCCAGCAGGCGAATGCACTGATGAATCAATACTCTTCGTGGTCTCAAAATTTGTTTGACCATGCTCTGGATATCCTGAGCCTTTTCCACCGGCAGAAATACTCTCTGTACCTCGGTGTCCAGTATCATTCCCAGAAATGATAATCCAACTGTGATTTTGGAAAGTTAATGATCCAACCGTGCTGTTGAAGTACCGTCAGGGATAATGCTAGGTTCTGGAGTAACTTGTCCCTGGATCTCGCTTTTATGAGGAGATTGTCCAAGTATGGAATTATGTTGACTCCTTGCTTGCGAAGGAGAACCATCATCTCCGCCAGCACCTTGGTGAATATTCTCAGAGCCGTGGAGAGCCCGAACGGTAATGTTTGGAATTGGTAGTGGCAATCCTGAACCGCAAACCTCAGGTATGCTTGATGTGGCGGGTAAATGGGGATATGCAAGTAAACATCCTTGATGTCCACTGACACCAGAAATTTCTTTTCTTCCAAGCTGGAAATCATCGGTCTCAGGGACTCCATCTTGAATTTGAACCTTTTCAAATAAAGATTCAGAGATTTTAGGTTTAAAATCGGTCTGACCGAGCCATCCGGCTTCGGCACCACAAACAGGCTTGAATAAAAGCCTTGGTTCTTTTGTTCGGCAGGAACCAAGGAAATTACTTTGTCTTGACATAATTTGTGTATTGCGTTCAGCACATTTGTGCTGTCCAGAGCAGAAACTGGCAAGGCTGATTTGTAAAATCGGCATGGGGGATGGTCTTGAAATTCCAACCTGTAACCTTGGGATACTATCTGTAATATCCAAGGATCCAGATCTGAGTGAACCCAGACCTGGCTGAAAAATAGTAGCCCTGCCCCCATCCGATCGCACTCCCGCAGGGGAGCCCCCGTCATGCTGTGGTTTTAGCAGAAGTAGTTGCTGACTTCTGCTCCTGCGAGCCTGATGGTGTTGTAGGTTTTCTACCTCTTCCTCTCCCTTTTCCTGTGAAAAAAGGGGTACTCTTAGCCTTTTTGTACTTGTTGGGCCGAAAGGACTGCATAGTATGAGAATGATATACTTTTCTAGCCGGTGTAGCTGCCGATGGCAGAAATGCTGATTTGCCAGATGTAGTAGTTGATATCATGGCATCCAGCTTCTCACCAAAGAGGGCCTCACCATTGTAGGGGAGCGCCTCAATATTTCTTTTGGATTCTGCGTCAGCATTCCATTGGCGGATCCAAAGAGCCCTGCGGGCTGAAATCGCCATAGCATAGGCTCTTGAGCCCAGTAAGCCAACGTCCTTCATAGCCTCAACTAAGTAACCTGCAGAATCTTTGATATGACCTAGAATTAGAAGCGTATCATCTTGCAAGTCTCCGGTAAATACTCACCAGCCTTCTGACTCTGTTAGGGGGTGGCAGCAGTGCTGTGGGAGTGAGTAGCAGCCAGGCAAGGGCTGTGTTCAGTACCCTTCAGGAGCTAATGGTGTCCTGTCAGTGGAAGCAGAGCCATTGAACTAATTGAGAAGTTGGTTCCTACTTCCCCCCCTAAGTTCCACAAAGCAGGGAAGCTGTTGCCAGCAGCTTCCCTGTAAAAATAAGAATTTACGTACCGATAATTCTATATCTCATAGTCCGTAGTGGATGCTGGGAACTCCGAAAGGACCATGGGGAATAGCGGCTCCGCAGGAGACTGGGCACAAAAGTAAAAGCTTTAGGACTACCTGGTGTGCACTGGCTCCTCCCCCTATGACCCTCCTCCAAGCCTCAGTTAGGATACTGTGCCCGGACGAGCGTACACAATAAGGAAGGATTTTGAATCCTGGGTAAGACTCATACCAGCCACACCAATCACACCGTACAACCTGTGATCTGAACCCAGTTAACAGCATGATAACAGAGGAGCCTCTGAAAAGATGGCTCACAACAATAATAACCCGATTTTTGTAACAATAACTATGTACAAGTATTGCAGACAATCCGCACTTGGGATGGGCGCCCAGCATCCACTACGGACTATGAGAAATAGAATTATCGGTAAGTAAATTCTTATTTTCTCTGACGTCCTAGTGGATGCTGGGAACTCCGAAAGGACCATGGGGATTATACCAAAGCTCCCAAACGGGCGGGAGAGTGCGGATGACTCTGCAGCACCGAATGAGAGAACTCCAGGTCCTCCTCAGCCAGGGTATCAAATTTGTAGAATTTAGCAAACGTGTTTGCCCCTGACCAAGTAGCTGCTCGGCAAAGTTGTAAAGCCGAGACCCCTCGGGCAGCCGCCCAAGATGAGCCCACTTTCCTTGTGGAATGGGCTTTTACAGATTTTGGCTGTGGCAGGCCTGCCACAGAATGTGCAAGCTGAATTGTACTACAAATCCAACGAGCAATAGTCTGCTTAGAAGCAGGAGCACCCAGCTTGTTGGGTGCATACAGGATAAACAGCGAGTCAGATTTTCTGACTCCAGCCGTCCTGGAAACATATATTTTCAGGGCCCTGACTACGTCCAGCAACTTGGAGTCCTCCAAGTCCCTAGTAGCCGCAGGTACCACAATAGGCTGGTTTAAGTGAAACGCTGAAACCACCTTAGGGAGAAATTGAGGACGAGTCCTCAATTCTGCCCTGTCCGTATGAAAAATTAGGTAAGGGCTTTTATAGGATAAAGCCGCCAATTCTGAGACACGCCTGGCTGAAGCCAGGGCTAACAGCATTACCACTTTCCATGTGAGATATTTTAAGTCCACAGTGGTGAGTGGTTTAAACCAATGTGATTTTAGGAACCCCAAAACTACATTGAGATCCCAAGGTGCCACTGGAGGCACAAAAGGAGGCTGTATATGCAGTACCCCCTTGACAAACGTCTGAACTTCAGGAACTGAAGCTAGTTCTTTCTGGAAGAAAATCGACAGGGCCGAAATTTGAACCTTAATGGACCCTAATTTTAGGCCCATAGACAGTCCTGTTTGCAGGAAATGTAGGAAACGACCCAGTTGAAATTCCTCTGTAGGGGCCTTCCTGGCCTCACACCACGCAACATATTTACGCCAAACACGGTGATAATGTTGCACGGTTACATCCTTCCTGGCTTTGATCAGGGTAGGGATGACTTCATCCGGAATGCCTTTTTCCTTCAGGATCCGGCGTTCAACCGCCATGCCGTCAAACGCAGCCGCGGTAAGTCTTGGAACAGACAGGGTCCCTGCTGGAGCAGGTCCTTTCTTAGAGGTAGAGGCCACGGGTCCTCCGTGAGCATCTCTTGAAGTTCCGGGTACCAAGTCCTTCTTGGCCAATCCGGAGCCACGATTATAGTCCTTACTCCTCTCCTTCTTATGATTCTCAGTACCTTGGGTATGAGAGGCAGAGGAGGGAACACATACACTGACTGGTACACCCACGGTGTTACCAGAGCGTCCACAGCTATTGCCTGAGGGTCCCTTGACCTGGCGCAATATCTGTCTAGTTTTTTGTTGAGGCGGGACGCCATCATGTCCACCTTTGGTATTTACCAACGGTTCACAATCATGTGGAAGACTTCTGGGTGAAGTCCCCACTCCCCCGGGTGGAGGTCGTGTCTGCTGAGGAAGTCTGCTTCCCAGTTGTCCACTCCCGGAATGAACACTGCTGACAGTGCTATCACATGATTTTCCGCCCAGCGAAGAATCCTTGCAACTTCTGCCATTGCCCTCCTGCTTCTTGTGCCGCCCTGTCTGTTTACGTGGGCGACTGCCGTGATGTTGTCCGACTGGATCAACACCGGCTGACCCTGAAGCAGAGGCCTTGCTTGACTTAGGGCATTGTAAATGGCCCTTAGTTCCAGGATATTTATGTGAAATGACGTTTCCATGCTTGACCACAAGCCCTGGAAATTTCTTCCCTGTGTGACTGCTCCCCAGCCTCTCAGGCTGGCATCCGTGGTCACCAGGACCCAGTCCTGAATGCCGAATCTGCGGCCCTCTAGAAGATGAGCACTCTGCAACCACCACAGGAGAGACACCCTTGTCCTTGGAGACAGGGTTATCCGCTGATGCATCTGAAGATGCGATCCGGACCATTTGTCCAGCAGATCCCACTGAAAAGTTCTTGCGTGGAATCTGCCGAATGGAATCGTTTCGTAAGAAGCCACCATTTTTCCCAGGACCCTTGTGCATTGATGCACTGACACTTGGCCTGGTTTTAGGAGGTTCCTGACTAGCTCGGATAACTCCCTGGCTTTCTCCTCCGGGAGAAACACCTTTTTCTGGACTGTGTCCAGAATCATCCCTAGGAACAGCAGACGTGTCGTCGGAATCAGCTGCGATTTTGGAATATTTAGAATCCACCCGTGCTGTCGTAGTACTACTTGAGATAGTGCTACTCCGACCTCTAACTGTTCCCTGGACCTTGCCCTTATCAGGAGATCGTCCAAGTAAGGGATAATTAAGACGCCTTTTCTTCGAAGAAGAATCATCATTTCGGCCATTACCTTGGTAAAGACCCGGGGTGCCGTGGACAATCCAAACGGCAGCGTCTGAAACTGATAGTGACAGTTCTGTACCACAAACCTGAGGTACCCTTGGTGAGAAGGGCAAATTGGGACATGGAGGTAAGCATCCTTGATGTCCAGAGACACCATATAGTCCCCTTCTTCCAGGTTCGCTATCACTGCTCTGAGTGACTCCATCTTGAATTTGAACCTTTGTATGTAAGTGTTCAAGGATTTCAGATTTAAAATAGGTCTCACCGAGCCGTCCGGCTTCGGTACCACAAACAGCGTGGAATAATACCCCTTTCCCTGTTGTAGGAGGGGTACCTTGATTATCACCTGCTGGGAATACAGCTTGTGAATGGCTTCCAATACCGCCTCCCTGTCGGAGGGAGACGTTGGCAAAGCAGACTTCAGGAACCGGCGAGGGGGAGACGTCTCGAATTCCAATTTGTACCCCTGAGATACTACCTGCAGGATCCAGGGGTCCACTTGCGAGTGAGCCCACTGCGCGCTGAAATTCTTGAGACGACCCCCCACCGTACCTGAGTCCGCTTGTAAGGCCCCAGCGTCATGCTGAGGACTTGGCAGAAGCGGGGGAGGGCTTCTGTTCCTGGGAAGAGGCTGCCTGCTGCAGTCTTTTTCCCCTTCCTCTGCCCCGGGGCAGATATGAGTGGCCTTTTGCCCGCTTGCCCTTATGGGGACGAAAGGACTGAGCCTGAAAAGACGGTGTCTTTTTCTGCTGAGAGGTGACCTGGGGTAAAAAGGTGGATTTCCCAGCCGTTGCCGTGGCCACCAGATCCGATAGACCGACCCCAAATAACTCCTCCCCTTTATACGGCAATACTTCCATATGCCGTTTGGAATCCGCATCACCTGACCACTGTCGCGTCCATAACCCTCTTCTGGCAGAAATGGACAGCGCACTTACTCTTGATGCCAGAGTGCAAATATCCCTCTGTGCATCTCGCATATATAGAAATGCATCCTTTAAATGCTCTATAGTCAATAATATACTGTCCCTGTCCAGGGTATCAATATTTTCAGTCAGGGAATCCGACCAAGCCACCCCAGCACTGCACATCCAGGCTGAGGCGATTGCTGGTCGCAGTATAACACCAGTATGTGTGTATATACTTTTTAGGATATTTTCCAGCTTCCTATCAGCTGGCTCCTTGAGGGCGGCCGTATCAGGAGACGGTAACGCCACTTGTTTTGATAAGCGTGTGAGCGCCTTATCTACCCTAGGGGGTGTTTCCCAACGCGCCCTAACCTCTGGCGGGAAAGGGTATAATGCCAATAATTTTTTAGAAATTAGCAGTTTTTTATCGGGGGAAACCCACGCTTCATCACACACCTCATTTAATTCATCTGATTCAGGAAAAACTACGGGTAGTTTTTTCACACCCCACATAATACCCTTTTTTGTGGTACTTGTAGTATCAGAAATGTTCAAAGCCTCCTTCATTGCCGTGATCATGTAACGTGTGGCCCTACTGGAAAATACGTTTGTTTCCTCACCGTCGACACTGGAGTCAGTGTCCGTGTCTGGGTCTGTGTCGACCATCTGAGGTAACGGGCGCTTTAGAGCCCCTGACGGTGTTTGAGACGCCTGGACAGGTAATAACTGATTTGCCGGCTGTCTCATGTCGTCAACAGTCTTTTGTAAAGTGTTGACGCTATCACGTAATTCCTTCCATAAGACCATCCAGTCAGGTGTCGACTCCCTAGGGGGTGACATCACTATTACAGGCAATTGCTCCGCCTCCATACCATTTTCCTCCTCATACATGTCGACACAACGTACCGACACACAGCACACACACAGGGAATGCTCTGATAGAGGACAGGACCCCACTAGCCCTTTGGGGAGACAGAGGGAGAGTTTGCCAGCACACACCCTTATATAGCTGCTATATTGATTTATCTGCCAAATTAGTGCCCCCCCTCTCTTGTTTTACCCTGTTTCTGTAGTGCAGGACTGCAGGGGAGAGTCAGGGAGACGTCCTTCCAGCGGAGCTGTGAGGGAAAATGGCGCTTGTGTGCTGAGGAGATAGGCTCCGCCCCCTTCTCGGCGGCCTTTCTCCCGCTTTTTTAAGGAAAAACTGGCAGGGGTTAAATGCATCCATATAGCCCAGGAGCTATATGTGATGTATTTTTCGCCATCTAAGGTGTTTTTATTGCGTCTCAGGGCGCCCCCCCCCCCCAGCGCCCTGCACCCTCAGTGACCGGAGTGTGAAGTGTGCTGAGAGCAATGGCGCACAGCTGCAGTGCTGTGCGCTACCTTATTGAAGACAGGACGTCTTCTGCCGCCGATTTCCCGGACCTCTTCTGTCTTCTGGCTCTGTAAGGGGGCCGGCGGCGCGGCTCTGGGACCCATCCATGGCTGGGCCTGTGATCGTCCCTCTGGAGCTAATGTCCAGTAGCCTAAGAAGCCCAATCCACTCTGCACGCAGGTGAGTTCGCTTCTTCTCCCCTTAGTCCCTTGGTGCAGTGAACCTGTTGCCAGCAGGACTCACTGAAAATAAAAAACCTATACTTAAACTTTTTCACTAAGCAGCTCAGGAGAGCCACCTAGTGTGCACCCTTCTCGTTCGGGCACAAAAATCTAACTGAGGCTTGGAGGAGGGTCATAGGGGGAGGAGCCAGTGCACACCAGGTAGTCCTAAAGCTTTTACTTTTGTGCCCAGTCTCCTGCGGAGCCGCTATTCCCCATGGTCCTTTCGGAGTTCCCAGCATCCACTAGGACGTCAGAGAAATAAAAAACCTAACAAAGTCTTTTCCAGCAAAGCTCTGTAGAGCTCCACTGATGTGCATCCAGTCTCCCGGGCACATTTTCTAAACTGAGGTCTGGAGGAGGGGCATAGAGGGAGGAGCCAGTTCACACTGTTAAAAAGTCTTAAAGTGCCGAAGGCTCCTGTGGAACCATCTATACCCCATGGTACTAAAATGGACCCCAGCATCCTCTAGGACGTAAGAGAAAAGGGATTAGTCAATCTTGATGGGAATGCAGGGTTACCCCATAAAGGTATATTGTAAGATGTTACTGAGTGTTTCTTATGTAAGCGTTTATTCACTTTGAGCCAGGCACCATATATATCTCTAAACAAACTATTATCTAATATACATGACGGAATATTTTTAGCCTCAGATTGCAGCAAAGCTCCAGGTGAGTAAGGAGAGAATAAAATCACATCCAGATCATAATCCGTAGAGGTGGATCACTCCAGCAACCAATCACTAATATAGCTAAAAATAATATCTATGGTATACATAAGAAAGTCAGGTATTCGTAGTCCACCTCGAAGGTGAGACAAAGTCAGATTAGGAAATTCTATAGAAATTTAGTCCATAATTTACGTAGATGAAGTGTGTCAGGTGGGGAAATAGACACTGGCAACAGCTGCATAATGGAAAAGACCTTTGGGAAGCAGGGCCTTCTTAACAGCAGTGTAGGCCCCTGGGCACAGCAATGGACTGGGGCCCCTACCCATCCTCCAGCGGTAGGGGTGGGGGTGCTATCAGCGGCAACTTTGATGTCATTCGGGCGGTAGGGTATGTTCTATCTTCCACTCAGCATGTAGGACCTGGAGAAATAATTTCTGCTAATTACTCCTTTACTGCACAGATGGGGTGGGAGGCAGAACATTAAACTGCAGAAGGCGGCATTGGGTTCAATGAAGGGGCCCTGATACATGACTTCCATGGTGGTAGGGGGTGTTTAATACGTAGGGGAGGGGTTGATAGTGGAGTGGGATTAATAATCATTTTCTGGTGAGAGGTCAGCTTGCTTGACTGCAGATATCTCAAGTTCCTGACAATAGATTTCTTATCTTTCAAAGGTATAAGGAACTAGAGAGTCCCACCTTTCAGGAGGTACTGGGTACTTGGGTTTCAGAGTTGAGGAGCCAGAGCAATCCACCAACGAAAATATAGACTAGGTGCCAGTATTCACCAAAAGGGGAGAGACCAAGCTTTTGGAGTATGTCCTCAGAAAAACTCTAAGTCAGACAGAACCCAAGATATCTGTCAGGGAAGAGTAATTAACAGGTTTGGGTGGGGATCACTGTTTTGAAGTCGGATATCTCCGGTTCCCCAGGGACGATTTTCAAAAATCTGGTACCCCTGGAAAGAGGGGACCCTCAGCTATCAGCCTAGGGCCCTTATATTCCTGGGGCCCTTGGGCAAGTGCCCATTGAGCCCATACGAAAAAGACAGCCCTGTTGGGAAGATTACACTTTTAGAACCTCTGCCTTACCAAGGAGTGACAGAGGATTTGACCATGTCGACATTATGACCCTGTCAGCCTTTTGACTGTCGACCATATGGTGTCGACCTAATGACTGTCTATCTTTTGATTGTCTAACTTCTATACCACACCCAAGCCTTAGCCATTTTAAGGGATGCTATTGTCTTAGATACTTCCTCTAGTGCAATAGGTTAAATCAAGGAATCAGCAAGATCAGTGGAAATTTGTGGACACACAATATGAGACCATATGTCAGTGTTATCATTGTGTGACACCAAGGGCGGATTGGTATGGAAAATCAGCCCGGGAAATTTATGGAAGCAGCCCTAATAGGGGCGTGGATTGATGAAGGGGGGGTTCTGTTGAGGGGATGGGATCTCCTCATAGGCAGCACAAGAGGTATAACATACCGTGTAGCCATGGCAGGATCACTGGATAGAAGATTCGCTATAATGCAGAGATGGAATAACAGAATGAAAGGAGACAATGCAGTGTACTGAGTGCGGTGGGCTGCCAGTCATGTGGGGAGTGGTGCCATGTGACAACACACAAAACAAGAGAGAGGGGGAAGGGGGTGGGGGGGGGGGGGTTGGGTGCTAAATGACTGCCTTGCCCCAAGTGCCAAAAATCCTAATTTCTGCCCTGCTTTAGTTTCCTGATAGAATATTATATGACGTGGTTGAGGGGTCCCTCATATAGACTGAGCAGGAGTCCGATAATTTAGATTGTAAGGTGAGGTAGTTATGATTTAACTTTTTATTTAAATCAGAAACATAGGATTTGCAAAAATGTTTAGTGAGTCGCTGATAAACAAGTGTATTCTTTAAGAGTGCGATGTAAAGCTCTCCATACATCCACTAATTGCAAGCATTTTGCAAATTCAGGGATACCAAGCTTTGGAAGAGGAGGGGGATTATGAAGTATGCGGGACTTGTCTAAATGAGGATGGGAGACTAAGTTAAATTGTTCACATACCTGTAGAACTAGGGAGGAGGAGTAAAGTGGTAACAAAATGGCTAGGAGTTTTTAAAAAAAGGTCTTCTCATAAGTACTTGAGCGTAGATAATGCACAGGGTAAAGGGGCGATAATGCAGTAGGACAGAGGCAATAACAAAGCTACCATCCGGATATGCTGGTATCGAGACATCTTCTATCGGTATGGAGCGTATAACTAAGATAACCACTAGAGATGAGCGGGTTCGGTTCGTTGAGATCCGATCCCCCCAGAACTTCACCTATTTTACACGGTTCCGAGGCAGCCTCGGATCTTCCCGCCTTGCTCGGTTAACCCGACCGAGGATGAACGTCATCATCCCGCTGTCGGATTCTTGTGAGATTCGTATTCCATATCAAGAGCCGCGCGTCGCTGCCATTTTCACTCGTGCATTGGATATTGAACGGTGAGGACGTGGCTACGTTCTCTGCCTGAAAAGCTCCATATCTGTGTTCAGTGTACTGCAAATATCTGTGCTCAGTGTGCTGCAAATATCTACGTTCTCTGCCTGAAAAGCTCCATATCTGTGCTCAGTGTGCTGCAAATATCTATGTTCTCTGCCTGAAAAGCTCCATATCTGTGCTCAGTGTGCTGCAAATATCTATGTTCTCTGCCTGAAAAGCTCCATATCTGTGATCAGTGTGCTGCAAATATCTGTGCTCAGTGTGCTGCATTGTGGGGACCACCAGTATATAATTATAGTAGTACAGTACAGTAGGCCATTGCTGTATCTTTCAGGACCGTGTCAGACTCAGTTCTAGACAGTATCCTGATCATCAGTGCTCAATATCTGCTGCATTGTTGTGTGACCAGTATATACTATATATATTATATATAGTAGTACAGTGCAGCATTTTGGTGACCACCAGTATAGTAGTACAGTACAGTAGTCCATTGCTGTATCTTGCAGCTCCGTGTCACTTCAAGTATCCATATGTGTGCTGCATTGTTGTGAGCAGTATATATAGTAGTACAGTGCAGCATTTTGATGACCACCAGTATATAGTAGTACAGTACAGTAGTCCATTGCTGTATCTTGCAGCTCCGTTTCATTGCAAGTATCCATATCTGTGCTGCATTGTTGTGAGCAGTATATATAGTAGTACAGTGCAGCATTTTGGTGACCACTAATATAGTAGTACAGTACAGTAGTCCATTGCTGTATCTTGCAGCTCCGTGTCACTTCAAGTATCCATATATGTGCTGCATTGTTGTGAGCAGTATATATAGTAGTACAGTGCAGCATTTTGGTGACCACTAGTATAGTAGTACAGTACAGTAGGCCATTACTGTATCTTGTAGCTCCGTGCCACTTCAAGTATCCATATCTGTGCTGCATTGTTTTGAGCAGTATATATAGTAGTACAGTGCAGCATTTTGGTGACCAACAGTATATAATAGTACAGTACAGTAGTCCATTGCTCTATCTTGCAGCTCCGTGTCACTTCAAGTATCCATATCTGTGCTGCATTGTTGTGAGCAGTATATATAGTAGTACAGTGCAGCATTTTGGTGACCAACAGTATATAATAGTACAGTACAGTAGTCCATTGCTGTATCTTGCAGCTCCATGTCACTTCAAGTATCCATATCTGTGCTGCATTGTTGTGAGCAGTATATATAGTAGTACAGTGCAGCATTTTGGTGACCACCAGTATATAGTAGTACAGTACAGTAGTCCATTGCTGTATCTTGCAGCTCCGTGTCACTGCAAGTATCCATATCTGTGCTGCATTGTTGTAAGCAGTTTATATAGTAGTAGAGTGCAGCAGTTTGGTGACCACCAGTATATAGTAGTACAGTACAGTTGTCCATTGCTGTATCTTGCAGCTCTGTGTCACTGCAAGTATCCATGTCTGTGCTGCATTGTTGTAAGCAGTATATATAGTAGTAGATTGCAGCATTTTGGTGACCACCAGTATAGTAGTACAGTACAGTTGTCCATTGCTGTATATTGCAGCTCCGTGTCACTTCAAGTATCCATATCTGTGCTGCATTGTTGTAAGCAGTATATATAGTAGTACAGTGCAGCATTTTGGTGACCAACAGTATATAGTTGTACAGTACAGTAGGCCATTGCTCTATCTTGCAGCTCCGTGTCACTGCAAGTATCCATATCTGTGCTGCATTGTTGTGAGCAGTATATATAGTAGTACAGTGCAGCATTGTTGTGACCAACAGTATATAGTTGTACAGTACAGTAGGCCATTGCTGTATCTTGCAGCTCCGTGTCACTGCAAGTATCCATATCTGTGCTGCATTGTGGTGACCAACAGTATATAGTTGTACAGTACAGTAGTACAGTGCTCAGTGTCAGTGCCGGATTTGTGGTGACCAGTATACTACAGTACAATAGTCCAGTGCTGTTCTTGCTGCTCAGTGTCAGCTCTCCGTAGTATCATCAGTGCTCAGTAAAATCAGTGCTCAGTATAATCAGTGCGCTGTTAGACGTGCGCCCGTTTTCCGCCATTAGTGCATTGGGATTTAGACAATTGATGAAGTTATTGTGTCCCCGGTAAAAAATCCCATCTACATTCCTCTTCACTAGGCAGGCGATAGCGAGATTTTACCAATTAATATCAGTGATTTATAATTAATTATTAATTACAGTGATCTTGCCAAATGAGTCCAGTGATTTTGTCATTTTCTTCCAGTGATTTGGACCAATAATACCATTGATTAGAACGAATAATTCCTGTGATTTTGTCATTTCCTTCCAGTGATTTGGACCAATAATGCCTTTGATTAGAACGAATAATTCCTGTGATATTGAGGTTTTTGTGTCACTTAGCTTAGCCATCCAGCGACCACAGTGCACCTCTTTTTCTCTTTTCTTTGCATCATGTGCCGTTTGGGGCCAATTTTTTTAAAGTGCCATCCTGTCTGACACTGCAGTGCCACTCCTAGATGGGCCAGGTGTTTATGTCGGCCACTTGAGTCGCTTAGCTTAGTCATCCAGCGACCTTAGTGCAAATTTTAGGACAAAAAATAATATTGTGAGGTGTGAGGTGTTCAGAATAGACTGGAAATTAGTGGAAATTATGGTTATTGAGGTTAATAATACTATAGGATCAAAATTACCCCCAAATTCTATGATTTAAGCTGTTTTTGAGGGCTTTTTGAAAAAAAAACACCCGAATACAAAACACAACCGAATCCGACAAAATTTTTTAAGGGAGGTTGTACCAAAATGCGTCCGAATCCAAAGCACGGCTGCGGAACCAAATCCAAAACCAAAACCCAAAAAAATTCTGGTGCACATCTCTAATAACCACTACCCTGGCTTTTGACATATAAGGGGCTGAGGCAATCAATTTCCAATTTAACATCTGGAGCTTTACTATTTCTGGAGGCAATTAGTGCGTTTCTTGTAAAAATAAAATTCAATTTAGTTTCTGTCTACTCAGATACAGGAGAAGCTTTCCTCGTTTGGCTGGGGAATAAACCCACATATATTAAGGGATCCAATTTTAACATCAGACATTTCTCTGCAGAGGTCTAGAATACAGTAAAGCCTATATAAATAACATTATAGAATATGTGCATAGTGGAGATAGGACAGGACACAATCACCAGGAGGGGACCACGGACAAGGGAGGATAACAATATACGTGGTACGATCCACGTACCAGAAGCCAAATATGGCAAAGCGAGACTTCCGTAGAAAATAGAACAATTGTCATAAAGCATACGGTAAACCAAATATAAATGAACTGAAGCAAGTCTCCGCTTCCGGCCTAAAGTTTAGGGCAAGCCTCGGGCAAGATAACAAAAATATTGAATAAACACATTTGTATACAGCTGCATAGCATGAAATATACATTAATCAAGCAAAAACCGACAAAATGGTAACCAACTTTAAAGAAGGCTACAATGCAGAAATTGGAAAATGGTGTATAACAGTGCAATCCAAGTGGTGTGTAACAGGGACCTTAGGAAACAAAGAGGGGATACACTCGTTGATATAGAAATGAAATCAAAACAGTCTCCTGTGCATGGCAGTATGAGTAGTCGGCAATGACTATCAAAACTATAATTAGGCAGCAGGTTGCGAACAATCAGATATGTTGTCAGAGTAAGCTCAATCCAGTTCTTGAAGATATGCTTGTGTTTCAGCAGGATCAGTAAAGTCAACATATTTATCACCTACAAATATACATAGCCTAGTAGGGAATATCAATGCAAATTTTCTCTTTTCCATGACCAAGCAGGAGCAAATAGGGGAGAACTCTTTTCAAGCCATAGTAAGCTCAACAGAAAAGTCTTGGATTAAACAGAGCTTCTTCCCTTCCCATAGAATATCTTGCGGTTTCCTGGAGGCTTTCCAAAATGCTACTTTGTGTAGGTAGTTCAAGCACAGAAATAGTTACTCTAGGGCATTGGACTGAGGGTTTGGGCACTGGGACCACATGATGGACACGTTCCACAACTAAATCTTTTCATTCAGCTTCTAGTTCTGGTAATTGTGGTAATGTCACTTTGACAAATATATCCAGTGCTGGCCCTTTAAACATCTTCGGATGACCTACTAAACATATATTATTTATCCGTGAGCGATTCTCAAAATCATCGAGTTTATTCCATAGCTGGTGGTTCTCCCATTTTAATTTAACAAAATTACATTGAGCGTCCGCCATTACGTGACATACAGCCCCCTTCCTGTTCTCAGCATCAGTAACTCTGCCAGATAAACGGTGGAGCTGCTGTGTTATATCAGACACAGCCTGTGAGAGTAAAGGGCCCAAGGTCATTTTTATAGCCTCCATCAGGGGCGTCGGAATGGGGGGGGGCAAGGGGGCAGATTGCCCCCTGCAAAGATGAGATAGGTGCTTATCAGCTATAGCAGTCAGGTGAAATACCGCTGCCGGCAGTCAGGTGAAATACCGCTGCCGGCTGCCGCACTTTACAGCCGATGTGCGGCAGCAGCTCCTCCTGCTTTCTCATTACTGACACTGTGTCACAGCCAGTCACAGGTCCCGAACTCCTCCATGGTGCCACTGCCACCTCCTCCCACACAGTGGCTCCACCCCATGCCACAGTGGCTCCACTCTATCTTTTCAGTAGCTCCGCCTGGAAACTCCCCTGCACCTACGGAAGATGTAGCAGGAGAGGGGACACCAAGCCTGGCCTGGACTGCTCTGCCCCAGCCCTACCTGCCCTAGCCGGCTCATGGTGGTATTGCCGTGATTTGCGGATATTTAGGGGGCGGCAGAGGCGTAACTCTGGGAGGCAATGGAGTCATCTGCCTCCGGGCTCCTGCTCTGAAGGGAGCATCTCTCCTCCCATTCTGTGACACCATTGAATTAAGTTAATTGATAGCTGCCGCTATCTCTTCAGTGGCTAACTTCCTCACTGGTCCCTGCACCTTACATATCACACCCTTTTTATTATTCTGTAGATACACATTTTACAAGTGTCATACCCAGGATTAGAAATCATAACCTATTACACTGGAAGTAGACACCTTACTAATGAAGCTACAGTATTTGCTCCTGTATAGAAAATATAAGAATTCTAACTATATGAAGTTACATCTCTGACAAATACACGTAATGTCATATAGCTAGAATTCTCATGCTTCCTGTACAGGAGCGAAACGCTCCATCAGTAATGTGTCTGCTTTCAGAGTAACAGGTCAAGGGTTCTAATCCTGGGTATAACTGCTAAGAAATGTGTAATAAAAAAAAAAAAAAAGACAATGAAATGTATACACAGTATATACATTTTTAATACACAGTATATACTTTTTTTTCATTTTTTTACATAAATATACACTTTACACAGCATATACTTTTTTTTCAGAACACTCCACACACACACACACACACACACACACACACACACACACACACACACACACACACACACACAGATAGAGAATTGATGATAATAAATATATATATATATATATATATATACACACACACACACACATTCATGTATTTATCTAAATATAGGGGGGGCACCAATATTTATCTTAACTCCGGGCGACTGGGACGAACTTATGCCACTGGGGGGCGGAGCATATTTCCATGAGTGGCCACCCCCACAAGAGACCTGTGCTGTACTGCAGTGAGGTAGTGTCTCTCTCTCCCAGTCCCTCCCTCTCTCTCTCTCTCTCCCCACTCTGCAAAGGATGCAGAGCAGGCTCACCCTGCTGCTCTACATGAATGTTGCTGCTGGTGCGCCAGTCATGCAGAGGCACCAGCAGCTGTGTGGATATGGTGTGCCAGCTAAGCACTTTATTGGGCTCCTCCCCAGCAATCACAGACAGTACAGTGGTCAAGCTTCAGCAACCCCCTCCAGCAAGACTGCGGTAAGCTCCGCCCCCATACACCACTGCAGCTCCTCCTATTGCTGCTGCGTCCGCATATGCCTTGCTCCTTTGCGGGCGCCATGAAGCCCCCAGAGTCCCACAGCTGCGGTCGCCATCGCATAAGCTCTCCTTGTCCCAAGTAAGTCAACCAATAATACAAGGCAGCCGTGGGCAGAGGCATGTAGCACTGGGGCTCTGCAGCACTACAGGTCACCAGGCTGGTATAGAGCACAGGGACGCAAGTAGCCATGTTAGCTTACCCACTGAGACTCTGGGAGTAACGTGTTCTGTCACTATCCCCCCCCATGTTGTCACTCTTTCACCCCCCCCCCGTGTTCAGTCACTATTTCACCCCCCTTATGTTCTATCCCAGCCATTATGTAACCCACCTTCTCTGTGTTCTGTCACTATTTCTCCACCCTCTGTGTTCGGTCATTGTTTCACCCGCCATCGTGTTCTGTCACTATTTCACCCCTACTTGTGTTCTATTCCAGCCATTGTGTAACACCCCCCCTCTGTATTGTGTCACTATTCCCCCCCCGTGTTCTGCCACTATGTCACCACCCATGTTGTCACTATTTACCCCCCCCCCCGTGTTCTGTCAGTGTTTCACCCCCGTGTTCTGTCACTATTTTACCCCCCTTGTGTTCTATCCCAGCCATTGTGCAACCGCCCCTCCACTATGTTCTATCACCATTTCTCCCCTCCTCTGTGTTCTGTTTCCATTTCTCCCCCCTCTATGTCTGTGTTCTGTCACTGTTTCACCCCGCCCCCCTGTATTCTGTTACTGTTTCACACCACCGTCTGTGTTTTGTCCCAGCCAATGGGTCATCCCCCCCTTTCAGAAATATGGTAAGGCACAAACATTTAGTTTGCAGCGGGGCGCCGTACACCCTAACACCGGCCCTGCTGACACTGTCTCTCTGTCCCCCTCCCCACACTTTCTTCTCTTTGACACTGTCTCCCTCACCCTCTTTCTGACACGTCTCTCTCCCTGGCACGTTCTCTTTTTCTCTCTCTCTGTGACACTTTCTGTCCCTCTCTCCCTGATGCTGTGTAAATCTCTCTCCCTCTCTTTGACACTGTCTTTATCTTCCTCTCACTCCCTAACACTGTCTCTCTCCCTGACACTGTTTTTCACTCTCTCTCTGGCACTCTCTCTCGCTCTTTCCCTTACACTATCTCTCTCATCTTTCTCTATCTGACACCCTCGCTCTCTCACTCTTCTCTTTTGCTTATTCCCTAATTTTCCATGAAACCCTCTTTCCTCTCTCTTTCCCCTGAGACCCACTTTGTATCTCTCACTCTCTCCTGCTCTCCCTAAGGGGCATTATAGTAACAACAGCAGCGGGCAGAGGAGGGCCTTTCAAAAATGTTCAACAAAGTTCTAGTTACGTCCCTGCTTCACACCGTCCTGCATCAGCCACCTTGTCACTGCCTATCCTCGTCTACCTCCCCCCTCCCTCCCACGACCACCAAATTTTTGCCGGGTTACTGCCTGAGGCCTGGGAGCCTGCAGGAACCCTTGCAGAACCACTGCCTGGCGGAGAGACAATGCAGCCTCCTCACGGACACCTCCAGGTACTGTAACTGCTCTCCTGGGCACCTCACATTCTGCTGCTGATGATATACCTCTCGCTCTCTCTCTTTTCATCTGTCTCTACATGCCTCCATGTAGCTCTCTCTCTCTCTATCCCTCTCTCTCCATTTTTGTTATGAGGTACAACACAGGAGCGGCGACATTTAGCAATTTAGGGGCGCCAAACGGAAATTATATCTTGCCCCCCCACCCTGACTTAAAAACGTTCTGACACCTCTGGCGTCAATTATATCTCCATAGGTAACAGGAGAGACAAGGGAACTGCATACCTGTGGTAAGGCTTTCTCTTCTTGCTCTGAAACAACATTTTTGTTAGCTGGGGAGTAAGCTGTGGGATTTGCTCTGGCTGCCATATTGGGATCTGCCCTGCGTTTCTATTGGCGCAGTATTTGCGGGCATGCTGGAGCTCCCTAAGCTAGAAATTACTCCATGTAATGCCGCTGTGCCTAGTCGCAGGGGGCCCATGACTGAGAAGCCAGAAAACAGCCTTTAAAAGGGTTAGTTGTGCAGGGCACGGTGCAGCGTGCAGGTGGAGCTAAGCTGCTCTGTCAATGCAGCTGGAACTGGAAGTCACACCTATCAGTATATTTTTGGATTGTGGGAGGAAACTGGAGTGCTCGGAGGAAACTCATGCAAGTACGGGAAGAATATACAAACTCTACACAGTTAGGGCCATGGTTGGAATCAAACCCATTACCTCAAGAATGCCACTGCCAGTTGCAGTGAAAGCAGTTAAATAATGAAAGTCTGATATAAAGGGGTTATAGTAGGAATAAATAGACAAGAACAAATAAAGTAGTTGATATGACAAGACGGGTAACTGTTTTTATTACTGTCACCATGATTTTGACATCAAACTTTTCTTATGCAAAATCTGACTCTTGATCATTTATTTCCAGAATCTGGACCTAACTCATCAGGAAACAACAGGGGAGAGCAGATGGATCCTATTTTCACCAAAATCTTGGCTGTGTTGATAACTTCAAGTTTGTTTTATTATGTGTATTAATTGTGTACTGCACTAATCATTGATCCCCATCCCCCAAAAAATAAATAAATAAATAAATTAGAACTCATAAAAATATAAGAGAAAAGGAACAGCAATCTTCCACAATTTAAAATATCAGAAAGTGAACGTCCCAAAAATCTGGTATGCGGTTAAAATCCTGACGGTCACAATACCGATGCCGTATTTTCAACAGGGGTACTATCCGTTGCCGGAATACTGCAGAGGTAGGTGATTCTTCCTTTGTGGGTGTCCACAACACCCATAGAGGGAGAATAGAACCTGTGGTGAGCGAAGCTACTAACCGTGCCCGCATCGAGCCCGCAAGGGGCCTCGATGCACTTGCCCTGCTGCCAACATTCTGGTGCCTTGGATGCCGATGTCGCCGTACGCCAGGATCCCATACCGATCCCAAAAATCCACAAACAGTTCAGCACACCATCTCTAAGGATGTCTGAAAAAAATCTCTGAATACTCATCACCCTTATCAGCACTACAATTACTATAGTTTGCCTTGTTAAAGCTCACTGGATAATACTGTATATGGCATGCTAGGGGAGCCAGTATCTTTTAAGCAATATAAAAATATATTGTTTACCTCCACACCATACTTGCTGACTTCTGTTTTTCTACTCTCCGGGAGAATCCCAAAGAAGAGATGCAAGTGACCACTTCACGGTATCTTCTCGTCACAGCAAAATGGCGTGAATCGTGGGTCCATGAGGATAGGACAAGCTGAAATTATGTAATTATCATTGAATTGGCCCTGCCCCCTCTCTATGGACTCATGATTTCAGGTATTACTCTCCCCATCCTGCCCATCTCACTAGAAAATGGGTGGAATGCAAGGATTCATTTAGTCCTCCAAGGATCCAGGAGACTACACAAACATTTCTTTATGATAGTTTCCTAATGCAATATGCTGCAGTTGAAAAAGGTTAGACTGCAGTCATTTAAGCTGCTGTGAAATCACTGGTCCCACCCATGTGCATGATGAGATGGTAAGAGGGTAGAGTAGATCGTTGTCTAATTCTGTGGCAATTCCCACCTCTGTTTAAAGCTTCAAGTAGCTGCATTTTACAGTGGAGGTGGAGATACATGTAATGTCCCCTCCCCCACTGTTAAAAGACACGATTCATGGTATTTTACCATGGGGGGCTGGTCTATGATGACTCAATTCAATGTGAATCGTGTCATTCTTTCTCCTGGCTGCCCACTTTAGTCAGGAAGTGGGTGGTAGTGGAAGATTAGTCAACTCTGCTCGTAGCCCAGGAGAGGCCCAAATCCAAGACTTTCCCAGACTTTCCAGGTGTGTTTTCAAGTATACTATAAACATTTTGGTTATTTATGGGTAGATTTATTAAACCTTGTTAAGACGACAAGTGATGGTATTATCCATACTAACTAATTAGCTTCTAGCTATTATTTTATAGAATGTATTATAAAAATGATAGGTAGTACTTCCCTTAACTAGGGCCCTCATTCCGAGTTGTTCGCTCGCAAGCTGCTTTTAGCAGATTTACTCACGCTAAGCCGCCGCCTACTGGGAGTGAATCTTAGCTTCTTAAAATTGCGAACGACGTATTCGCAATATTGCGATTACACCTCTCTTAGCAGTTTCTGAGTAGCTCCAGACTTACTCGGCATCTGCGATCAGTTCAGTGCTTGTCGTTCCTGGTTTGACGTCACAAACACACCCAGCGTTCGCCCAGACACTCCCCCGTTTCTCCAGCCACTCCCGCGTTTTTCCCAGAAAGGGTAGCGTTTTTCCGCACACACCCATAAAACGGCCAGTTTCCGCCCAGTAACACCCACTTCCTGTCAATCACACTACGATCACCAGAACGATGAAAAAGCCGTGAGTAAAATTCCTAACTGCATAGCAAATTTACTTGGCGCAGTCGCACTGCGGACATTGCGCATGCGCACTAAGCGGAAAATCGCTGCGATGCGAAAAAATTTACCGAGCGAACAACTCGGAATGACCCCCAATATTATTAAATATCTGTGCCCCCCTAATACTGTATATAAAATGAATATGTGTGCCCCATTGATAGAACTTTAATCCTGTTGCCTGGAGGCAAGTTCTCCTGGCTAACTGCAAGCATCCTGGGCACAAAGTTATTGGCAGATGCTTACAAGTTGGTAGGTGCATAGCAGATGTGAGCAAGGAGGTTAGTCCACAAGTTGACTCCAACTAGAAGAGGTTTTATTGAAGATAATAGGATACAGGTGATAGAAGATAAACAGCATTTAATATGTGACAATTCTAAATTCCTCTGTCGTATAAACAACCCTTTATGAAGCTAAGAACACTGTACGCTGTTTACTTAAGAAGTACCGTAATGGTACGCTAGTTGCGTAACGATTGCTCAGCCGTAGGCGAGACGCTCAAGCGTCACGTTCGCTCACGGCCCAGGGATCACAGGACACGTTATTGGTTATGTCTAGGGTAATGATTCGCTATGGCGTAGCTTACGCTCGAGACCACGAGGAGGTCACCAGCGATGCAGACGCTCACAACACTATACCTTTATGATAAAACCTTATACCAATGAAATACACTGAATACCTTAATGTGAGTACAGGGTGTAAGTGCAACCTTGTGTAACCTGACTACCTACAAAGCTGCTTGAGCGTCACCGACGCTCAAGTGAACACTTAACACTATAGAAAATACACAGATACTGGTTTAGGTTCCAAAGCCTATTAACTGTATTATATCTAATATACTTGTAAAAGGGGATAACAGTACAAATGATACACTACAATATAACAGAGACTTCCTAACCACAGAACTAAACAATAAATACAAAAAGACAATACTACACTGACCTAAATGCAATACAATACAATACTATCTAATACAATACAATACTAGCCTAGTCTAGGGGAGATATGAGAGAACAGAACAGAGAGAGAGAGAGGGAGAGAGAGAGAGAGATGAGATGAGAGAAATTGGCTCACAGAAAGGCAATGATAACGGAGAGAAACTTACGCACAAAGGGTATGATCGCCTGCGCCTCGATATCCAGCTCCCGGCTATCAGCAGATAACCGTTGATGAGAGAGTGAGAGCTGGATGTGGTCGGCCTGCCTATTTATGCCCCACACACAATGCAATCTCCTGGTCCTACAATCCCATTGTCCATTGGCCGAAGGAATTCGGCCCCGTATCATAACAAAAGGTCATAGGGTGATTCATACAGGTGGGCTGTGACGATTTCCAACAGCTCAGGTGGGTGGGAAACTGGGTTTCCCGCCGCATACCTGAGTATGTGTAAATAATAGAAATGGACATAAACTTCTTATGTCCATAACTATTCGCACGAGCGATTAATACGCTCCAAACCAACACCGGAATATTGCTAATTAAATACTCTTCCGATGGGTACCAAACACTGCTGTATGATTCCTGTTAGACCCTTTGTACGATATAAAGAGGGATTCCTCAGCTCTGGGACATTGTATTTTAACCAAACTTTCAGAATCTATCAAAGGGACCATGATCTATAAACTACATTAATTGTGAACATTTGTAACGAATGAGTCGCACGCTACGACTACATAAACTCTACCGTAAATACGCATACCGCGCCTGCGAGTGCACGTTATTGCGGGTATGCGAATCCACGGGAGAGCGCATGCACGCGCAGCGCGGACCAGTGTGCGGTGCAAATATGGCAACGTGCATTGAGACATTTTTCTGACTTTGACAGTCCACCCTTTGGCAGTCAATAATAACTGCCACAAAACATTTAAGGAGAAAAATGTAAGTCAGGGGTTAATTGATTTCCATGGTTGGGTAGGGGAGGAGAGAGGAGAAGGTGTGAAGAGGGTATGACCTAGTGAGAAAGCAGAAGCATGTGTGTATGAGTCCATGTTTGGAGGGTCATGTATCATCGTGCCGTACGTGTGGTAAATCAAGCTTCGAGGTATTGCGAAGTATACATTTGAATTCCTTCTTATCCTGTGGTACAGGTCTGTGGATGGGCTGTCAAACTATACCGAGCTCATTTCGGCTGTGGTTGTAACAAAATGGGGATGCACATTTTAGTTGATGATACATGAATGGGGGAGGTATGTGGTCGCTGATATCTGTGCCTGTATTCCCTATCGTCTATGTGTGTCGTTACCTGAGGGTTGTAGAGATGAAGATAAAGAACACTTACGAAAAATGCAATGATATTCTATGTCAGGGAAATGTACATCTGTCGTCGAAGTTGTGTTCGGTATCTGTTGAGAGTCGTCTTTTTTGCGCTGTTTTGCTCCTTAGGCATGAGCAACAAGCTTTGTCAGTGCCATCAGATTTACAAAAATGTTGGGCTAGCGTGAGTTTAAAAATACTAGGGAAACTGGGGATCCATGGCAAAGTTCATCAAGTGTCCATATTTAAAGTTGTCAAATCTTCTTCTTTGGTCAATCCGTTGTCTGTATACATCTCGTCTCGTCAGCTTCCTCGTCCAAGGGGGTCTTTGTATCTTGGAGAAAAGCAGAAAAACAGGTGAAAGAAACGGACCGTATAATCGCATTTTCATCACATCCTGGTTTCTATCATTGGGTCATAAATCAAATCCAGGTTAATTACAGTTTCCTCACTCCTCAAGCTCATCACTTTTGTACTTTGTTTGCACCTCATTAAAGCCTGCCCGCATCTAAATATCAATCCAATCGATATAACGACACCCAAGATACATAGTAGAAACTTTCCAACATCCATTATGACTCCTTGAGCCCAATCTCCTAAACCGGAGAACCAATTTCGCGGGTTCAACCATGACACCCAACTAGTCAGCTCATTACCTACAGCAGCAAGGGTGAGATTGTGTTTTCGACGAAATTCCCACTTCAATTGGAGAATATCGTCCATCTTTTGGTCTATGACCTCTACCGGATCCTCGGTGCTATTTGTGATATACGTGCAACACTTTATGCCGTACTGTGTTGCCAATGTAACACAATATCCGCCTGTTACTGCTGTAAGATAATTAAGAACCATCCTATGCTGAACTAGTTCTGTTTTGTAAGCTTGAAGTTCTCTTCCAGTGTATCTAAATGTGTCATCATACATTTCAGTGATATTATCTAACAAATTGGCGAGTGCGGAAATGTATCTATAATTCATCACTCCCCGAGCGGTACGAGTGAAATCTAACGCTACCAGAACCTGAATCCCGGTGGATTCATGGATAAGATCAGAGGCCGGATGCTCTAACCTTTCTGACAGTTGTCTTTTAACCCGGTGCTCGTAATGAGTGTGAGTATAAGGAGCTTGGGCACCACGGTGTATGTCCTTCATTTTGTCATGTGTAACAGTCATCACTTCAGGCAATACTTTTCCAATATAACACAATCCTTCAGAGTTTGGGGCAAGCCACTTGTACGCCTTTCTCCCGCATATGAAATATGCATCATCGGGGAGAACATAAGGGACGGAGAAGGACATGACCATGTTACAAACCTTCCAGGTGAAATCTCCTGACCCTAATTCTTCCATCTGCCTAATGCACGTATCAGTTTGTACGATATGTGCACAGTATCCTGGTGATACCTCTCCAACTCTAGTAATCCTATTTCCTAAGGTATATCGATACCGGAAAGATTTTCCTCTACTGGCTATGTGGCGTACGAGCTCTGTATCTGTAGGCATTCTATCTGCTCTGTGTGAAAAGGTCATGGTAAGGTTGCTCCATGACACTTCCCAATCTCCCGGCTTACGGGGATTGGAGATATTAAAACATATGAGGGACCTATCCACATGGTATTGGTGGAGCTTCAAACTAGGAGGGCTGGAGATGTTAAACCTCCGGTCCACCGGTCTCCCACCACTTAGCTCAAGTACCTCCCCTAACGTTAAAGGAAATGGTACTAGCCCTGATTTGCTGTGACCCTGAGGTACTTGAGAGCATACCCAACAATCTGTTTGGTTTAACACGTTACCCACTAAGGAGTGATAGTCACTCAATGGATGCCGGTCTATATGGATATTAAAACTAGATTGGCATTTCTTTATGCATCCATCTTCAACCAGATTATCACAGAGCCTACAGATACAATTTTCTTCAGCTAACAATCCATCACAATTTCTTCTATCGGATCGTTTTCTGATACTCGCCTTTGCTTGTTGGTTTGGTTGATCTTGGAAAACTACGCCTCCATCATCATAATCGGAACCCATTCCAGAACCTCTTTCGACCTCTATGGTACTCTCGCCGGAACAGACTGCTCTGGTCAACATCATGGTTAACATCAAAATCCGGATCACAGTCTCTTGGGGCAAGTCCATCTTTGAGGAGGAAATAGAGAAGAATGAGGAGGGGGAAAAAGAAATTTTAAGGGAGAGGGGCTGGGAAGTGGAGAAAAACAATAAAAGGGAGAAGGGAGTCGACAACTGCTTTTGGTCTTCAAGGCTCAGGTGCCGCCTCAATCCTCCTGGAACAGACACTCCAGTGATACAACCTCTACCGTCTGTTCCTTATCACGGGACTTCTCTGGATCAGCAACCTTTTTGCAGTGGGATGAATGGACCCAAGTCTCTCTCTCAGCAACCTTCAATGCTGTGGTGCTAGTCAATAAGACCTGGTATGGTCCTTCCCATCTATCAATAAGACAACCTGAGCGTAGAAAATTTCGTATCATTACATAATCCCCAGGTTCAATGTCATGACAATTACTATCTGGTAAATCAGGAATCACCAACTTCAGATTATCATTTTGATTCCTCAACTGTTTACTCATGTTAATCAAGTACTTTACAGTTACTTCATTGTTACATTTCAAATCATCCTGAGGGTTAATCATGACATGCGGTTGTCGACCAAACAAGATTTCAAAAGGGGACAGATTAAGAGGGGACCTGGGAGTGGTTCTGATGCTATACAAAACAATGGGTAAAGCTTCTGGCCACGTCAATCCTGTCTCTGCCATTACTTTACTCAATTTATTTTTAATAGTGCTGTTCACTCTTTCGACCTTCGCACTCGCCTGTGGACGGTACGGAGTGTGCAGCTTGCTATCAATACCCATCAATTTACACATTCCTTGAAAGACATCACCTGTAAAATGGGTACCCCTATCACTTTCAATGATTCTAGGGATACCATATCTACATACAAATTCCTGCACAATTTTCTTAGCTGTAAACATAGCGGTATTTGTAGCTGCTGGAAAAGCCTCGACCCAATTCGAGAAAACATCTATACAGACAAGTACATATTTCAAATTTCGACATGGGGGTAATTGAATGAAGTCAATTTGTATTACCTGGAAAGGGCCGCCGGCAGGTGGGATATGGGATGGTTCTGTAGGTATTGCTTTTCCAATATTCTTTCTCAGACAGGTAAGGCATGACATTGCTCTTTTACTCGCATGAGAGGAGAATCCTGGGGCGCACCAGTATGCTCTTACCAATTTGCACATCCCCTCCTTGCCTAGATGAGTCAGCCCGTGAGCTGCTTCAGCCAGACATGGAAGGTATGCCCTGGGGGCCACTGGTTTACCATGTCCATCCGTCCAGAGCCCTGAGGACTCCTGGCCATATCCCTTTGCCTTCCAGACTGCTCTTTCCTGTGTGGAACACAAATTCTGCATCTCACACAACTTCTGTGTGTTGATGGTATTAAATACCATCAACTGTGTGGTGTCTGTCCGTGTGGGGGTAGCAGCTGCAAGCTTTGCAGCTTCGTCTGCTCGGCTGTTACCAAGGGATACTGGGTCTTGGCTATATGTATGTGCTTTACATTTGATAACAGCCACTCTGTCGGGTTCCTGTATCGCTGTTAGAAGCCTTTTTATGTGAGCTGCATGCGCTATCGGTGTACCAGCTGCCGTCATGAAATTTCTGAGCCGCCATAGGGCTCCGAAATCATGGACTACCCCGAACGCGTATCTGGAATCGGTGTAGATATTGGCTGACTTACCCTTAGCCAATTCACATGCTCTGGTTAGGGCGACCAGTTCAGCAACCTGGGCTGAGTGAGGTGGGCCTAGCGGTTCCGCTTCTATGGTGTCTTGGTCATCTACGACTGCGTATCCAGTACACAAGTCTCCCGAGTCTGACTGTCTGTGACAACTACCATCCGTGTAGAACGTGAGTTCTGCATCTTCCAGTGGATTGTCACTGATGTCAGGCCTTGCGGTAAAATTTTGGGTCAAATATTCCATACAATCATGTGTATCTTCCTTTGCATTAAATCCTCCTTCCCCATCACTCTCACCTTCCACCCTTTGTGTCTGACCAGGCACACCTGGGAGAAATGTTGCAGGATTTAATGCGCTGCATCTCCTTATGGTGATGTTTACGGGGGCCAATAATGCCAATTCCCATCTTGTAAACCTTGCTGATGAGACGTGTCTGGTTTGGGCAGAATTCAATAAGGCAGATACCGCATGCGGTGTATGGATTGTGAGGTTGTGGCCTAGCACGACATCTTCGCTTTTTGTCACTAGCAATGCTATCGCCGCAACGCTACGCAAGCATGTGGGGAGGGATCGCGCTACCGTATCTAGCTGGGCGCTGTAGTATGCAATTGGCCTGCTGGCATCACCGTGTTTTTGTGTTAGTACACCTGCTGCGCACCCAGCACTTTCTGTTCCATATAGTTCAAAGGGTTTCCCATAGTCTGGCATACCTAGTGCTGGTGCCTGCGTTAGGCACTGTTTGAGTCTCTCAAATGCTGTTTCAGATTCGTCTGTATGCGAAATCCGATCAGGTTTGTTTGAAGAGACCATTTCCTGCAAAGGTAGCGCCAATATGGAAAACCCTGGGATCCAATTACGGCAATACCCACACATTCCTAAAAACGTCCTGATCTGTTGCTGGGTTTGTGGCAGTGTCATGTCTCTAATGGCTTGGATTCTATCAGTGGTCAGGTGTCTCAGTCCTTGTGTTAGACAGTGTCCCAAATATTTTACCTTAGCTTGGCATAATTGCAACTTGTCTTTGGAAACCTTGTGACCTGTGTCTGAAAGATGAAACAGGAGCTGTTTCGTATCCTTCAGAGATGCTTCCAGTGAATCTGAACACAGTAATAAATCGTCCACATACTGTATCAATACTGATCCACTGTCTGGTTGGAAAGACTGTAAACAATCATGCAAAGCCTGAGAAAATATACTTGGACTATCTATGAAACCTTGGGGTAACCGAGTCCACGTGTATTGGACTCCTCTGTATGTGAATGCAAACAAATATTGGCTGTCAGGGTGCAGAGGTACCGAAAAGAAAGCGGAGCAGAGGTCAATAACAGTGAAAAATTTGGCAGTGGGAGGAATTTGCATTAGGATGACAGCTGGATTAGGCACTACGGGGAACTGACTCTCAACTATTTTGTTAATCCCCCTTAGATCCTGCACTAGCCTGTAACCCCTCCCCCCACTCTTTTTAACAGGGAAGATGGGACTATTTGCGGTGCTGGACGTTCTTACTAGAATGCCCTGTTGTAGCAAGCGCTCTATTACTGGGAAAACTCCTAGCTCCACCTCTGGCTTCAGAGGATACTGTGGGATTTTTGGAGCTATCCTACCATCTTTTACTTGCACAACTACTGGAGCTACGTTTGCCATTAATCCAGTGTCCTGTCCATCTTTTGTCCAAAGTGACTCTGGTATCTGAGATATCATCTCTTCTACTTGGGATGGATTCCTATTTGTCATAATGGAATGTGACATTAATTTTGATGGGGAGTCTAACATGTCTCGTACTTCCTGAGCGTGATTCTCAGGGATGTCCAAGAATACACCTTCAGGAGTACAATAAATGACGCAACCCATTTTACATAGTAAGTCTCTTCCCAGGAGATTAGTTGGTGCAGATGCAGCCAGCAAAAAGGAATGCTTGGTATGCAAAGGCCCTATTGTAATCTCGGCTGGTTTGCTAACAGGGTAGTGCTGGACTACTCCTGTTACTCCCATGGCTGGAATTGTCCTACCAGTGGTTCTCATGCCCACTGTCGAATTTATCACTGACTTGGCCGCCCCTGTGTCTACAAGAAAGTTTAAAGTTTTACCAGCTACATTGATTGCAATTTCTGGTTCGTTTCCAAGACTAGCAATCAACTTAACTGGCTGCAGATTACAGGTATGGCCACACCCCTATTGGGTATGCTGACCTCCCTGAATCCCGCTGGCAGCAACTACTTGTGAGGGAGTTAGCTGGGAACTACCAGAGGCATGCCAGTCTCTGTTTGGGGGATATCTTTTTGTTTCCCCTGTATGTGGCTCAAAACTCCGCCTCTGTGGACCCTGCTCCCAATGTCGTGTGTTGTGTTGTTGTCTAGGGGGTTGAAAAGATCTTTGTACATTCTTTGTTCTACATTCTCGTGCAAAGTGTCCCGGTCTGTTACAAGAAAAACATGTTATTACACTTGCCTTACCCACAGGATTCGGTGGTACATACGCAGGCTGCCTTGTGGTCAGCGCCTGTATACTTACGGACATCAACTTATCACTTTGCGATTCCCTGTGCCTAGTGATGTTTCTGTCGTGATCAATAGCAGCCTCTCTCAAGCCGGACACTGACAGACCTCGCCAGCACGGTTGCGTGGTCTGAACCCTAGTCTTTAATGTTTCCTTTAAACCATCCATCAGTACAGATACTGCTACTTCCCGATGGTTTGGGTTGGTCTTAATGTCTTCTATACCAGTGTACTTTGCCATTTCTAATAGTGCCCGGTGAAAATATTCTGTTGCCGTTTCGGACTCCTTTTGCTTAATGGAAAATATTTTATTCCATTTAACAATGGCTGGGAAATACTCTTTTAGCTGTAAATTTATCCTTTTTACATTATCCTTGTTGTACACGTCTGTAAGCGGTACATCTTTATCCAATGCACAATCAGCTAAAAACTGAGTTGCATCAACATTGGAAGGTAAACAAGCTCTTAGCAGTATCTGCCAATCCTTGTTGTTGGGTTCTACAGTGTTACCTAGATCCCTGATGTATTTTTGGCTAGCAACTAAATCCTTTCTGGGGTCAGGAAATTCGGACACTATTGTTCTTAATTCCATTCTGGAAAATGGAGTGTACATGGCAATGTTCCTTATGGGAGTGGCTCCAGACACATCTGTTTTTCCATTGGGAACTGCTATTACCCTTACAGGAGCAATTCTAACAGCCTCTTCCTGTGTAGATTCTACAGCTTGTTGTGGTACAATTGTTTCAGTGTAGTGCATGGTGCCGTACTTACCCGTTGACACGACCTCACCTATCCCTCCGCTAGGGGCTTTCACTAATCTCGTGGGTGTCGCTGTGCCTACTGTGGTCTCTGCTATGGTGGCTGCAAGAGAGAGAGCTGAAATTGTTGCTGAATCGTCTTCTTGATCACACTCCTGAGGAAGGTTCAAAACAGGGTACATCTTGCACGGGTTAATACTTGCATGAGTTATTTGGTTAACATCATTAACATTTACAGTGTTACTAAGAGTTTGTGTTTTACAACCCAGTGCGTTTCTCTCCGCAATCAACTTCTCTCCTGCAATGTATGGTGGAGGAGGAGCTGTGGCAATCAACTTCCTGACTGCCCCAGATCCTGCCGCCAGAGCCAAACCTCTCTGTATCTCACCTTCCTGGTGCCATAACTGTAAATAATCATGATGCTGAATTCGTCTCTTTGCTGATTTTACGAGACATATCCTCCTCCTTAAATTTTGTAACACTTCTGGACTAAAGCTACCTATTCTTGGGAATTTGTCCCTGTCTTGTACAGTCATTCTCTCCCATTCATCACATAAAGATTCGGTGTGAATTCCATATTTTTCACACATTACATATCGTGCCGACCCAACTGGTCGGTTCACAGAATCAACCTGAACCAGGGTTGATCGCCCCCTACCTGAACAAATGGCCCCCATAATCTGCAGGCGTTGCTTATTCCTCCTTGAATATCAAGGCTTTCAGCGAACCCTTACAAACAAACCAAGATGTCCTTGGGCAGGCCGGCGGTGGTGGTTTATCAAGTACCCCACTTACTTCTCGCCCACGTTGGCCTGTGCTGCAATCACTGTAGCCAGAGCTGCTGGACCCAACCTAGGGCCCCTGTGAACCTTTAGTTTACTGGAACATATGAGGGTTACCCGCAGGACACTTACTCTTTCCAGTAAAGTTGGGGTTGTTAGATAGTTCCTGAGTGACCAGCGAACTTCCCTTCCAAAAATAAAAAATTACACAAATCACGTCAGAATGTACAGATAGCGTTTGTGACCACTTTACTCTAATGGTATTAGGTCAGATTACTAACTACTGCACACAATAACGTGCGGTCCAATCGTTCAGTATACGAGCACTACTTGTCATGTACTGAAAGATCAATGGAATCTATGTTTCCGGCTGCGATTCCTTCAGCCAGAGCTTGTATGGCCTATATGGGTTCTGCACCAACACCCCAGGCGTTGTGCCACTGGACTTTTATAGCGGACCTTTTACCTTACGACCTCCTGGTCTTGTTACCTTATGACCTCCTGGTCTTGTTACCTTATGACCTCCTGGTCTTGTTACCTTATGGTCCGCTATACTATAATGCTCAAATATTATTTAACCAGGGATGCCTCCCTTGCCACCGTATATGTCACTTACACGTATGTCCCTTGACGAGTACCCGGCTTTCCTTTTGGTTCCACCTTAAAGTTATATAAACTTTTGTATACAAAACACACTCACTCAACACATGTACACTTTTGTTTCTATATCTATTTCTGCGCAGAAATTGTCTTTAGGCCAAAAGTGTTACCAATTAGGAGCAGGATCTGTTAAACTAAATTTCAGATTTTCAAAAAAATAGATTTGCGTTATTTACCGCTTCGCGTTATCTATCGCCTTTGCGTTACTTCACTTTATCACAACTTGAGCTACGTGGGCGTAACCGGACGCTACGTTGCGTAATGAACGCTGCGTGCGTCTGCCTTTTGGATTGCGTACGCTAGTCTTTGTTAGCGACACGTGTACGCAATGCAAAGGATCCACCGTAACACAATATATACTTTTATCAATGTAAATGATCCCTGATCATCTACCGCAATCCACACTGACTGCCTTGTATCTCAGACAAACCGTGTGTTTGTTCTATACTTTAACTATCACCTCTACTATGAAATAACAGCAAATCTCTTTTTAGCACTTTCTATCAACTATAAAATTGGCAAACAGGAATAGTGATATACGAAAAATGAAACAGAAATGCAGATATATGTATGCGTGCGTGTATACGCAAGACAGAAGAGAAATAAAACAGTTTTAAAAAAGACACAAGCGTTTTGTTCTTACTTCCGGTTCCCGGATTCCTTCAGCATTCTTTATCTAAGCGAAGCAGACGCTTATCCCGTCAGCACTGTGAGACAACCTCCCACCCTTTGCTGGAGGGATAATGTCTGCTGATCTACCTAGTGCAGATATGAGAAGGATAGGACGAGCCCGCAATTGACAATTCTAAATTCCTCTGTCGTATAAACAACCCTTT
Organism: Pseudophryne corroboree; assembly: GCF_028390025.1. Lineage (NCBI taxonomy): Eukaryota > Metazoa > Chordata > Amphibia > Anura > Myobatrachidae > Pseudophryne > Pseudophryne corroboree. Next base: position 89,696,326 of record NC_086449.1, on the reverse strand, counting down.
ATGAAGCTAAGAACACTGTACGCTGTTTACTTAAGAAGTACCGTAATGGTACGCTAGTTGCGTAACGATTGCTCAGCCGTAGGCGAGACGCTCAAGCGTCACGTTCGCTCACGGCCCAGGGATCACAGGACACGTTATTGGTTATGTCTAGGGTAATGATTCGCTATGGCGTAGCTTACGCTCGAGACCACGAGGAGGTCACCAGCGATGCAGACGCTCACAACACTATACCTTTATGATAAAACCTTATACCAATGAAATACACTGAATACCTTAATGTGAGTACAGGGTGTAAGTGCAACCTTGTGTAACCTGACTACCTACAAAGCTGCTTGAGCGTCACCGACGCTCAAGTGAACACTTAACACTATAGAAAATACACAGATACTGGTTTAGGTTCCAAAGCCTATTAACTGTATTATATCTAATATACTTGTAAAAGGGGATAACAGTACAAATGATACACTACAATATAACAGAGACTTCCTAACCACAGAACTAAACAATAAATACAAAAAGACAATACTACACTGACCTAAATGCAATACAATACAATACTATCTAATACAATACAATACTAGCCTAGTCTAGGGGAGATATGAGAGAACAGAACAGAGAGAGAGAGAGGGAGAGAGAGAGAGAGATGAGATGAGAGAAATTGGCTCACAGAAAGGCAATGATAACGGAGAGAAACTTACGCACAAAGGGTATGATCGCCTGCGCCTCGATATCCAGCTCCCGGCTATCAGCAGATAACCGTTGATGAGAGAGTGAGAGCTGGATGTGGTCGGCCTGCCTATTTATGCCCCACACGCAATGCAATCTCCTGGTCCTACAATCCCATTGTCCATTGGCCGAAGGAATTCGGCCCCGTATCATAACAAAAGGTCATAGGGTGATTCATACAGGTGGGCTGTGACGATTTCCAACAGCTCAGGTGGGTGGGAAACTGGGTTTCCCGCCGCATACCTGAGTATGTGTAAATAATAGAAATGGACATAAACTTCTTATGTCCATAACTATTCGCACGAGCGATTAATACGCTCCAAACCAACACCGGAATATTGCTAATTAAATACTCTTCCGATGGGTACCAAACACTGCTGTATGATTCCTGTTAGACCCTTTGTACGATATAAAGAGGGATTCCTCAGCTCTGGGACATTGTATTTTAACCAAACTTTCAGAATCTATCAAAGGGACCATGATCTATAAACTACATTAATTGTGAACATTTGTAACGAATGAGTCGCACGCTACGACTACATAAACTCTACCGTAAATACGCATACCGCGCCTGCGAGTGCACGTTATTGCGGGTATGCGAATCCACGGGAGAGCGCATGCACGTGCAGCGCGGACCAGTGTGCGGTGCAAATATGGCAACGTGCATTGAGACATTTTTCTGACTTTGACATATGGTAAGGTATAAATCTCTCCTGGGCTAAGTACTCTACATCCATACAGCACTGTGGCACTCCAATAACATATTGACAGGCTTGGGCATATGCAGACCCTTTTATAAGAGTCAAGTAAACAATAATAGATAGTAATTATAGTAAACAGTAATAGAACAAAACTGTGTAATAACAGACAGACATAGAGGTTGGAAGGCCCTGCTCGCAAGCTTACAATCCACAGGGAAATGTATAGCACTGATACACAAGAATAAGTGCTACCTATTGCATAATGGTCCTGACAGATTGCAAAGGTCATACAACAATGTTGACTTGGGGTCAAAAGGATGTGAAAGTAAAAAAAGACAGAACATGTGAAGTTATGTGTGGACTGTATGGAGCTAATGCAATTGGGTTTGATAGCTTATGAAGGTTATGTGGGTGGTTCTGGAATTTGATAAGCTTGTCTGAAGGGAGTTTTCAGGGAACGCTTGAAGGTTTGGAGATTAGAAGAGAGTCTTATTCGTGAAAGGGAATTCCACAGAGTGGGTGCAGCCCCCCAAAAGTCCAGTAATAGTCGGTGGGAGTGAGTAATGCGTGTGAATGAGAGACACAGATTTTGTGTAGAGTGGAGAGGTCGGGTAGGGAGATATTTTGAGATAAGTGAAAAGATGTAAATTATGTTGGTGCAGTTTGGTAAATAGCCTTATATGTAGGTAAAAGTATTTTATAATGAATTCGGTAGAATACAGGTAACCAATGGAGAGACTGACAGAGCTGATCAGCAGACGATAAACGGTTGGCGAAGAAGATCAGCCTCGCAGCTGCATAACATTTTCCTCCTAATATATTTATTAGACTGGATGGACTGATTTGTAGAGATTTTCAGCTGCAGATGATTTAAGATTGGTAAATCCTCCTTCTTTATAGATGGGCAGCCATTCCGCCGCAGCCTTTCATTATTCCCAAATGGCTACAGACTGTCAATCACTGACAGTCTGATGCCATCCTGCGTCCACCGTCTCAGACCCATACTGCACATGCACAGCATGGGTCTATCACATATGCAAAGTACTGAATATCAGAACTTTGTGTTATGTGCCACAGATCCTTCGGAACCTGAATGATGGCCACACTTTGTCTCTCAATGTTTTCCCCACCAGTCTGGGCTGAAATGCTAATGCTGCTTTAAAAAGAAAAAAAAAATTCTCAGAAACCCATGCAGCAGTATAATAGTGCCAAGTTTTTGCGGTAGATTTGTGACAAGATTGGCCATTTGGAAAATGACAGGATATGACTGCAAGTTCCATTCGGACGGTTAAAACGACCTTTAGTAAAGACAGAATTTTCAGCTGAAACACAGCATAATCAGTATCAGTCGTCAATCTCAACATGAAATTGTAATTGCCTATTTCAGACTATATATTTACAGACCCAGTACAACAGAGCCACAATATTAGTAGTACTCTGAGTCTGCACTAAACATGTAAACTCACATGACCCATTAAAGTAGGCAACATATATTTTGGTTTTAGGTCTCTGCAATTTATGACTTACAGGACCTCTTGTGGTATAATCTTGGTTCTACAGAAAGTATAGTTCATATCACAGAGCTCTCTCTCTCTCTCTCTCTCTCTCTCTCTCTCTCTCTCTGTATATATACTGTATATACTGATGTAGCATCAATAAGTAATTGAAGAACAATGAAGTTTCTTTATTTGTGTTATGTACACAGGAGAACACTATATAAGAAATTGTGAACTGAAGACCTACCTAATGATTTAATCGTATTTACCTTCATTATCTCAACATCTTATGATTATGACTTTTATATTAAAATACATTTTTACATTTCACCATACTTTTGACTTCCGTTTTCTATAGGATACCAGCTAGCCACAGTCTATGAAATACTGTGCAAGTAGACTAACTTCCTTAATTACTACTAAAATCAAAGTTTCTATGCAAACAAATAAATTACTTTTAAAACAACAGGTTTTTTTTAGCACTGGGACAAAATGACATACAGTACAGCTTCCATTGTTTATTCAATTATCCGTATCATTCCTCTCTATGCCAATATACTTGGTATTCTAATACACAAATCAGAAAGGTTCCAATTCACAATTTCCAGTGAGGGGTATGCACTGGCGTATTTACAATGGGTACAGTGTGTGCGGTGCACACGGGCCCCCGGGGCTCATGGGGGCCCACACCGCACACCCTGCACCCATTTTTAAATACTCACCTCTCCGGAGTTCCCCGCCGGCAGCAGCATCTCTAAGTAAATCTCCAATAAATGGCACAGCAGGCATTGTTCTGGAGATTTGCGCATGCGCAGTAAGAAAAACTTTGGGAAAATGGCTGCCACACCATTTTCCCGGAGGACTGCTCAGTCTGAGCACTAGACTCTGGGACAGTGCCAGTGGCATCAGAAGGTGGGAGCGGAGGGTGCGGGCCGCACTCAGGTGTCACACTCTCACACTCACAGGAGCTGGGTGCTGCAGTGTGACAGTTGCTTCCTGTGATGCAGGCGCTGACACTGCACATCTACTGTTCAAAGGGGGCATCCAAGCTTCTTCGGATGATGCTAGGCTGCCCCCGGAGTGATGTTACCTGGTTCCCCCGTGAGGCCACACCCATCCAACTTAGGCCATGCCCTTTTCAGCCGTGAGCAAGAAGATGCAGCGTGTGCACCGGATGTCACCAGACCCAGTGACGCCTCTGGATAGCGCTGCAGTCCCCTAGTGCCCAGACTCTACAGCACCTGCACACAGGTCCCTTCCTCTCTCGAAACACCCCTGGGGGTATGGTATGGCATGCCGGTGGTCAGCATACCGATGCCAGGATGCTGGCAGGGGGTCGAGCGCAACAAAGCCCTTTGCAGGATCACTGCACTTGCCATGCTGCGGGCTCAGTGACTCACTGCGCTTGACGTAGGTACTATTCCCACTCTATGGGTGTCGTGGCAGAAGGTGCTAATAGCTTAGTTCCCACATTTTGATCACTTCACTGAAAAATACCTACTAAGAAATCCATTGTGACCAAGAGACTCAACTCCTTTTACCCGTTACCCACAGAGGATTGTGCAAAGTATGAGAATCCACCTATTGTGGATACTCATGTGACACACTTACTCAAGAGCACCATTCTGCCTATCCTAACTGCGTCCTCACTTAAGGAACTACTGGATAGACAATTGGATGCGTGTCTTAAATATGTGTACTCTCCTACAGGAGCTACTGCCAGGCCAGCTACGGCCTCAGCGTGGTTTGCAAAGGCCATTGAAACATGGACTGATGACCTGGAATGCAGTTTCACATCTGAACTGTCCACAAGGCAATTATCCATTATTTCCAACACCAGAGATGCGGCCTATTACATCGGTGAAGCTGCTTTCAATATTACACTGTTATCCTCTAAGGCAGTGGTCTCCAACCTTAATTGGGGTGTGAGCTACTTTCGGAAAATAAAACCTCTGAAGAAGCTACCCCCTCCCCCCAATGCGCGTGCGTTCCTGTGAAAGTGGGTGTGGCTTCACAAAAGTGGGTGTGGCCTCACAACTACAAGTAATGCCCCCCGCCTAGTGCCAGATACACAAATAATGCCCCTCAGCAGTGCCATATATACAAATAATGCCTCCCAGCAGTGCCAGATACACAAATAATGCCCCCAGCAGTGCCAGATACACAAATAATTCCCCCCAGCAGTGCCAGATAAAATGCCCCCACCAGTGCCAAATACAATTCCCCCGCAGGGCCATTTAAAATGCCCCCCGCAGCGCCAGATAAAATGTACGATACAGTGCCCCACACAGTGCTAACCCTTGCTGGCTTCTTCTACTGCCGCCGGTACTGCTCCTCCTGTATGAGGGACGGAAGGGGAGGAGAGCACAGCGCGTGCCTCTCCTGTGAAGTCCGGAGAGCCGCAGCGGTGAGGGTGACAGAGTCTCTGGCGGCGGCGAGCATTTAAAATATGGTTCCGGTAAGTGAGCCAATCAAAACTCGCGGTTCGGCAGCCAATCAGATGTCGCCACTGTTGGTCCATGAGCTCTGATTGCTGACGACTGGCACTATATTAAAAATGAAGGGAGTTGTGCCAGTGACTGCCCAAGCCCGTGAGCTCTGTGAGCCACCGAAAATACTATGGCGAGCTACCGGTAGCTCGCGATCTACGGGTTGGAGATCACTGCTCTAAGGCTTCAGCAGTATCAGTTGCAGCTCCAAACATTGTGTGGCTCCGCTCATGGAAGGCAAATTCGGATGCCAAGAAAGCCCTCCCATACACGGGCAAGTTCCTATTTGGACTAGCACTGGACAATATCGTCGAAAAATTGATGACATCTAAGATGGCTCACTTGCCTTCAACTTATTCAGGGAGGCCTCAAACTTTGTCCTTTTGGTCCTTTCGTTCACAAGGCAAAACCAAGGGTCAGTCCTTTCCATGCTCAGATCGCACAGGCAAGGCCTCCAAACCCAGGGCCAAGCAGGCTTGGGCTTCTAGACATCCACCTGCCAAAGCTGAGGATAAACCCTCAGCCTAATGGGATGGGCCGCCCTCTGGGGAACCCCAGGGTGGGAGGCCGACTTTTTCAGTTTACCCGAGCATGGAGTCTTATAACGACCGATGACTGGGTCCAAGTAGTGGTCTCTCACGGGTATGCTCTCTACTTCCTGAGTACTTCCCTACCACTCCATCACCATATCCTGGCAAAGCACAGGCGCTGCAGGGAGTCATTCTGGAGTGATCATCCCTTTTCCGTGACAACAAGGTCAGGGGTTCTATTCTACACACTTTTTGGTTCAGAAACCAAATGGGTCATATCGCCCCATTCTGAATCTAAAAATGTATAACAAGTAATTGAGAATATGCCAAAGATAAATAAATAATCTAAAGTGTGCAATAAATGATAAAAAGGCAGCCGTCACATACAAATAAGGGAACACCAAATCCCTATAGGCTGAATCAAATAGAATGTTTTTTTAAATATGTGCATAGGCGCCCTCATGATGAATGATAAAAACAAAGGTGTTATGGATAAAACACACTTTTTAATTTCAGTGATCACACAATAAAACAACAAAAATAAAATAATATGTACAACAGATAGTATTGCACTGATCCCAATTGAATCTCTCACCTTCTGAAGGATTTGCGGTGGGCAATTGGCTTTTTGGAAAAAAGCAATAGGGTCCCGATAACACGGCACCGCAGCAAAAGGCTTTGTTTCTTTGAGGTAGAGTAGGGAGTTCGGCAGCAGTAATCAGTGACAAAAAAAAGTCCATGTCGTCCAAAATTACGCGTTTTGGAGGTAATCTCCTTTTTGAATCTTGGATGACATGGATTAAATTTAAACAGATATTTATACCCCCTTTAATTGGAGCAATTAGGTCAATTGACAATTTCCGGAATCGTTATCCAGAAGTGACATGTGCGTTCTAACATTGAACTTCCTGTTGGATTCCATATTCTATTCCTTATATCCCCCCGTTGTTATATCCCCCCGTTCCACCGCTAATGACCATGTGACGGACCATATTATAACGATGACCTCAAAAAAACGGGCTGTATACTTCCGTATTCTTAGGCCGAAAGTGATGACTGCGTTCAACCGATGTATTCCATGCGGCGGTCATCTCACAATGATGGTATTTATGAGCCCAGTTGCTTCTGGATTTGATCCCCGGAAAATGACACTTGCGGTCCACCGCTGCGGACCGCACGGCATTGTGGGAGCGGGCATAGACACTAGAGGTCATAATTGACCTCAAGTGTCATAGATCCCATAGATCCGAGGAGCGGCGCTGGTGGCCGGAGATGGATGACAGCAGTGGTTGGGAAGTAGGAGCGGGGCTGGTGAGTATTTTATTTATTTATTTTGTGTAAGCGTCACTACAGGGGGCATTAATACAGGGGGCACAGCTACAGGGGGCACAGAACTGAGAGCACAGCTACAGGGGGCACAATACTGGGGGCACAGCTACAGGGAGCATTAATACTGGGGGCACAGCTACAGGGGGCATTAATACTGGGGACACAGCTACAGGGGGCACAGTACTATGGACACAGCTACAGGGGGCACAGTACTGGGGACACAGCTACAGGGGGCATTAATACTGGGGGCACAGCTACAGGGGTCACAGTACTGGGGGGCAAAACTACTGGGGTCACAGCTACAGGGGGTATAGTACTGGGGCAAAACTACTGGGGGCACAGCTACTGGACACACAATTACTGGGGCAAAAACTACAGAGGGCATAGCTACATAACTGTGACCACGCCCCTTCCCTATGAAGCCACGCTCCTAATTTTTGGACGCTCGCCTACGGAGCGCACTAACCCTGTTTTACCTGTTGGGGGGGCCAAAGGAACCTTTTGCCCTGGGCGCCACAAGGTCTAGAACCGGCCCTAATACTAATGGCAAAGCTTCTGGTCACTGCAAACTGGTCATTTTACATATTTTGGCAAGCTTGTTTTTAATAGTCCCATTGTTATGTTCAATTTTGCTGTTAGTTAGCACAACATTTTAAACACTAGTCTTGTAAAAATATGTGGCTTGGTAAGATGATATCACATAGTATGCCTTACCTACAAACCATACTTGCCTACCTGACCCTCTCCATGAGGGAGAAAATGCTCTGTTCCTGGACTTTCCTGGTAATGTATGATTGCCATCACCTCATGGAGAGGGTCAGGTAGGCAAGTATGCTACAAACAAATTCCTGTACCAATTTCTTTGCTGTACTTGAAGCTCTACCCAGCCACTGAACATGTCTACACAAACCAATACATACTAAAACATCTTAACCTTTAGAAGCTGAATGATATCAATTTGTATTACTTGGAAAGGACCAGTTGTCTGGGCAAGGTGTCAATGTATTGTCTTAACTGGTGTTCCAGCATTCTTCTGCAAGCAGATGATGCAAGAAGCACAGTACTTCACCTATTTTACACGGTTCCGAGGCAGCCTCGGATCTTCCAGCCTTGCTCGGTTAACCCGAACGCAGACGAACGTCATCCCGCTGTCGGATTCTAGCGAGATTCGTATTCTATATAAAGAGCCGCACGTCGCCGCCATTTTCACTTGTGCATTGGAGATTGAACGGAGAGGACGTGGCTGTGTTCTCTCACTGAAAAGCTCCATAATCTGTGCTCAGTGTGCTGCAAATATATGTGCTCAGTGTGCTGAAAATATCTACGTTCTCTGCCTGAAAACGCTCCATATCTGTGCTCAGTGTGCTACAAATATCTGTGCTCAGTGTGCTTTATTGTGGGGACTGGGGACCACCAGTATATAATTATACATATAGTAGTACAGTACAGTAGGCCATTGCTGTATCTTGCAGCTCTGTGTCACTGCAAGTATCCATTCCATATCTGTGCTGCATGTTTGTGAGCAGTATATATAGTATTACAGTGCAGCATTTTGGTGACCCAACAGTATATAGTTGAGTACAGTAGGCCATTGCTGTATCTTACAGCTGTGTCACTGCAAGTATCCATTCCATATCTGTGCTGCATTTTTGTGAGCAGTATATATAGTATTACAGTGAGGCATTTTGGTGACCCAACAGTATATACAGTAGTTGTGTACAGTAGGCCATTGCTGTATCTTGCAGCTCTGTGTCACTGCAAGTATCCATTCCATATCTGTGCTGCATTTTTGTGAGCAGTATATATAGTATTACAGTGCAGCATTTTGGTGACCCAACAGTATATAGTTGTGTACAGTAGGCCATTGCTGTATCTTGCAGCTCTGTGTCACTGCAAGTATCCATTCCATATCTGTGCTGCATTTTTGTGAGCAGTATATATAGTATTACAGTGCAGCATTTTGGTGACCCAACAGTATATAGTTGAGTACAGTAGGCCATTGCTGTATCTTACAGCTATGTCACTGCAAGTATCCATTCCATATCTGTGCTGCATTTTTGTGAGCAGTATATATAGTATTACAGTGAGGCATTTTGGTGACCCAACAGTATATACAGTAGTTGTGTACAGTAGGCCATTGCTGTATCTTGCAGCTCTGTGTCACTGCAAGTATCCATTCCATATCTGTGCTGCATTTTTGTGAGCAGTATATATAGTATTACAGTGCAGCATTTTGGTGACCCAACAGTATATAGTTGTGTACAGTAGGCCATTGCTGTATCTTGCAGCTCTGTGTCACTGCAAGTATCCATTCCATATCTGTGCTGCATTTTTGTGAGCAGTATATATAGTATTACAGTGCAGCATTTTGGTGACCCAACAGTATATAGTTGTGTACAGTAGGCCATTGCTGTATCTTGCAGCTCTGTGTCACTGCAAGTATCCATTCCATATCTGTGCTGCATAGTTGTGAGCAGTATATAGTAGGACAGTGCAGCATTTTGGTGACCAGCAGTATACATATATAGTACAGTACAGTAGGCCATTGCTGTATCTTGCAGCTCTGTGTCACTTCTAGTATCCTGATCAGTGCTCAATATCTGCTGCATTGTTGTGAACAGTATGTATACTGTACTGTGCGACGTGTGTTATACACCTGGTGATTATACATCCTGTAATCTGTACTGAGCGATGTGTGAGATACACCTGGGGATTATACACCCTATATACTGTACTGTGTGATGTGTGAGATACACATGGGTATTATGCACCCTATATTATTATTATAACTATCCTTTATTTATATGGCACCACAAGGGTTCCGCAGCGCCCAATTACAGAGTACATAAATAATCAAACAGGAAAACAGCAACTTACAGTTGATGACAGTATAGGACAAGTACAGGGTAAATACACATAGTTACATCAGCAGATGACACTGGAATAAGTATCAGGTGGCAGAAGACTGCTGGATGTGGTACAGTTGAAGATTATTAAAGTAAGACAAAGGATAATCACATGAGGGAAGAGGGCCCTGCTTGTGAGAACTTACAATCTAAAGAGGAGGGGTAGACAGACATGGGTGACACAGATGGGGTACATAGAGAACATGGAACAGAGGGTTAGGATGAGATTTGGCTTGGTTTGGTGAAGAAGTGGACCCCCAGAAGGCACAAGTCAATACTTAACATTGCAACATTTTACTGGCCTATGCAGGAGAAAATAAAAAATAGGGGAAAAAAAAAAAAAATCGATAACTTCTACCGCTTTCAAAAAGGTTAATGGAAGCTGAAATAATGGACAACTACCTCATGGAAGCCAGATACAGTTAACCAAACAGTACTTAGCAGAGTTAGGAATGAGTGCTTATGAAATACAGTAACATTTTGTCATAATATTTCAGAAACTGCATGGCTGGTCTCTTGCACTCTTTTGCTCTAATACACCACCTGCTTTAGGATTTATATTCAAAAACATTATATCTCCATAATCCCAAAAACGTCAGTCTTCTTGGAAAGTGGTTTGTTCCTTTGTAAGGGAAAGAGAAAAAACGTTCTCAAACAACGGTTTCTCAATTTCTTTTTCCTCTGGGAAGGTATTGTGGATTTGCAGGAATATCTGAGCATTTCTGTAATCGGAAAGCAGCGACTTTCTACAAATGTTTACGAATAATTCCAGTGATTTTGTCATTTTCTACCAGTGATTTGGACCAATAATACCATTGATTAGAACGAATAATTCCAGTAATTTTGTCATTTTCTTCCAGTGATTTGGACCAATAATACCATTGATTAGAACAAATAATCCCTGTGATACTGAGGTGTTTATGTCGCTTAGCTAAGCCGTCCAGCGACCACAGTGCACCTCTTTTTCTCTTTTCTTTGCATCATTTGCTGTTTGGGGCCAAATTTTTTAAGTGCCATCCTGTCTGACACTTCCGTATATGTCCAGTGGTACTGCCATTTGATATAATTCCCGACATTACTGCCATTTAATTCTAGTGATTTTGTCATTTTCTTCCAGTGATTTGGACCAATAATACCATTGATTAGAACGAATAATTCCAGTAATTTTGTCATTTTCTTCCAGTGATTTGGACCAATAGTACAATTGATTAGAACTAATAATTCCTGTGATATTGAGGTGTTTGTGTCGCTTAGCTTAGCCATCCAGCGACCACAGTGCACCTCTTTTTCTCTTTTCTTTGCATCATGTGCTGTTTGGGGCCAATTTTTTGAAGTGCCATCCTGTCTGACACTGCAGTGCCACTCCTAGATGGGCCAGGTGTTTGTGCCACCCTCTTGGGTCGCTTTGCTTAGTCATCCAGCGACCTCGGTGCAAATTTTAGGACTAAAAATAGTATTGTGAGGTGTGAGGTGTTCAGAATAGACTGGAAATGAGTGGAAATTGTGGTTATTGAGGTTAATAATACTATAGGATCAAAATTACCCCCAAATTCTATGATTTAAGCTGTTTTTGAGGGGTTTTTGAAAAAAACACCCGAATCCAAAACACACCCGAATCCGACAAAAAATTTTCAGGGAGGTTTTGCCAAAACACGTCCGAATCCAAAATACGGCCGCGGAACCGAATCCAAAACCAAAACACAAAACCCGAAAAATTTCCGGTGCACATCTCTAGTTGCAACTGATGCAAAACCAGGTGCATACCATTAAGTCTGATTCTGACTAATTATGGCCAACTTACCTGCATGGATCAGTCCATGGGACATATGTGCCAATGCTGGCATGCTGGCGGGCAACAGTCTTACCTTCAGCGCTGCGCCGCAAGCCTTTATTGCATCTTATCACTTTAGTCCTTTCCTGTAACTAACAAGCTTTTTGCATTTTGATTAATGTTTGCTCATTTGGTATACATATATCTTTAGTAAACATGTAAACATTTTTTACTACAATTTTCTTTGTGATGCTGCCTTGGATACTATTATCAGCATAGTCAGGGTTCTTCATATGTTAAGCAAACATGAGGGGTTACATTTCACTCCCCCCATTCCTCTCTCTGAAACTCATCAGTTTCATTAACGAGTAGTATGGTAATGAGACCAGTTCCCACTCTGTTAAGTGTGCAACAGTGGCATATCAAGTTTTCTGACAAGTTACTAGAGCTGCTATTATTATTTTTTTCAGGGATTTCTGTCTGCATGCAGGGGCGCTTTAAGAGAGGAGGAGGCCCGCCTGCTGCCTTCTCCATTTGGGCCTCCTCCTCTCTGTGCAGCACTAGAGCGCTCAGACTCTACTGCACATGCACAGATCACCGGGAAAATGGCGTGGCTGCCATTTTTCCAGTGATTTTTCTACTGTGCATGTACAGAACTCTGTGAAAATTAGAGATGAGCGGGTTCGGTTTCTCTGAATCCGAACCCGCCAGAACTTCATGGTTTTTTTCACGGGTCCGAGCGACTCGGATCTTCCCGCCTTGCTCGGTTAACCCGAGCGCGCCCGAACGTCATCATGACGCTGTCGGATTCTCGCGAGGCTCGGATTCTATCGCGAGACTCGGATTCTATATAAGGAGCCGCGCGTCGCCGCCATTTT